>NW_023397122.1:0-64514 GCF_011125445.2 Fundulus heteroclitus
TTGTATTTGGTTAACTGTGAATGTACATTATGTTAACTGGAGATACAAATGACACTGTCATTTTGCTTAACTGGTACTGTATTGCACAGTTGTTCAGTACATGATTTATATTAGACAGAGAAATGATATATGAGTTGAATGTTAATACTTATGGTAGAAGTGAAACGATCCTGCATGGCACTAAGAGGTATTTATACTGCCGTGTGCAGATTGTTTTTTTTTGTTATTGTGCATCTTCTGCCACGATGAGAGAGAGAGAGAGATATACGGTGAGCCATCCAAGGACTGTGACCAGTGTGTGTCCGCCTATCCCAAGGACTGTGACCAGTGTTTGTGTCCGCCTACCTGTGGCCTGGACGCAATCTGATCTGGATTACAGATAAGACTGAGATACACATCACTAATTTCCTACCCGGGTAGTGATTAGTAAGGCCTTGTCTCTTTTTTTTCAAAATACGTACAAAGATTATTTTATTTTTTTGCATTTTTCTACCTTTTTTTTTTTTTTCGAGGAATTAAAGGATACATGGATATTGATACAGAAACATTGAATTTTGGGTTTAAAATATTGAACTTTGGGATTGAAACATTGAACTCTGGGATCGAAATATTGAACTTTGGGGTTAAACTTTATGATATTGAACATTTTGTTACTGACTGACTTTACGCGACTGACTTTAAGGGGTTATACATTTTTCTATTGTGGTTCAATATCTTTTCTTGTGTGTCATAATAATGTTAATGTCTTTTCCTTCATCTAAATACTGGTCGTTGTCAATTCTCTCCCTATAGCCGAACCTAGCTCTGATAACTCTGGTAATATAGTGGTCCTATATATTGCGTTAAGTTAGAAGCGTTACATTTACATAATGGTCAGATTTGTTTATCATATCTATTGTCCTTCTCAGGTTATACTGTCCCTCTAAAAATCGCCTCAGCTCAGCATAACTAATAACATCGGATGATTTTGTAACTGATGACGCGTTTAACATGGCCTTCTGATATTTTGACGCTTTTCAAAATTTCTCATTAGTTGCATTGAAATCCCAAGTAAAAGAAATAAAATAAATGAATAGAAAACCCTTAGGAAAGCAATTCATATTTAGTTCCATACAGTTTGTTCAAAGCACAGTTTTTTCTCATCTATTTAAATCAAAAATCTTGTATATCTAAACTTCTTTCAACTGGACTGGTTTGTGATGAATCATTATTATTATAAGCAATAAGATCTCAGGAATTTTAAATTACTTTAGTACTAAAAAACAAGTGATAGGATCTGTGCCTAATGTTGTAAAACAGTATACTCAACAAGCTTTATGTAAAGCTTATTACCAGTTCCAATTTTCTAACAAAGCTGAAATATTTTTGTTCAAGCCATGTTAATCTCACCGTGTATCAATTTAATTTGGTCGGATATTTATTGTGAAAAAAAACAAACTTGACTATTGAAACTATTGAAGTCTCTCTTGTCCTTTACCTTTTTGTCAACATAGTCCATGCTTAAAAATGTCATTTGAATTACGGAGCTGTGTTCTCCCAAAACAAATGAACATTTTGAAACTATGAACATTAATTTTAACCGAATTAATTCACACAGATGAATGTTTAGTTACATACGATGCATACGTACGTACAGTTACATACAAACAATGACATTCAGACAGACAAACACGTGCAGGCCTGCTTTTTTCACTATCTTAAATAGTTCTATGTTTTTCATAATTTTTAAACGTCTATGGCAACGCCGAAAGATGTTTTCAACGTGTTAAATTCCCGCTTAGTTTAAAAAGTGGACCCCCGAATGTTTCGTCCACACACGGTTTACGCTTCAGTCCCGCAAGGACACAACTCTGTCTCGCAAAAATATAGACGCTTACCCATTTTTGAAAGCTATACGTCGTTATTAGCAGTTCAGAACACTTTTACCCATAACGGAAGTGTCTCTTGTCAGTCCCCCTGTAAACGCTTCCCGTGTAACGTCCTTTTAGTTCCGTTTCCGTTTTCTGTTTTTATTCATTTTATTAAAGTTTCGCTTTTCTTTTTTTCTCTTGATTTAATTTTATTATTTAGTAGCAGTAATGCAATAATAAAAAAATATATATATATAATAATATATAATAATCCCTATGTGAGAAATCTGCATGTTTAATCAAATCATTTCAAATCATTTATGCATGTCATGCTTCTGGGCCCCTACTTTTTCGGCATGAAATCGAACGACTCACCCTGGGGCAAGGCTTGACCCTGAGAACTGTGCCTTTGACCCATTACACGGACACTTCTGCTTCCAGACTTTTTTACATTTATTTTTATTTTATTTTATTATTTTTATTATTATTATTATTATCTACTTGTCCTTAGCACGATCGACCAACTAAAATGAAAGGCCTCACATCTAATGGTCGCCTTTTTTGGTATAATGGTCGGGGTCCCCACTTATCAAAGCTGCGAACGTCTTCGCAACAGTCAAGGACTCCCTGCCGCTTTCATCCACAACAGAAGTGGACAGCCTCTTGTGCAAAACCAAGAGGACTTTAATTGACCAGCTGCAAACTGCTCAGCCCGGTCACCCGTTCTCCAGTTGAAAATCACTCTGCCCCTCCTCCTCCCAGCATGAGAGTCCGTATTTCAGCTGAAATCGTATTTTAATAAAATTTTGAATTTTAGTTTAATGTTAAAACCGTAGTCACTGTTCTGTATTGCAAATCCTGTTTTATGTAAATATAATTAATTATTTCTACCGGCTTTTACTTTTACTACCTTTTAGGTTCACAGTTTTAAATTGAAAAATTTCTTGAGGTATTCTTTAAATGGGGTTTAAATTTTAAAAGCTTGCAAGCATTTTTGAGCAATTGCGTTTGTTTTTAAAAGAGCTGGAAAATAATCCCCTTACCGTCTAATGCAGGGGTGTCAAACTCATTTTGGTTGAGGGGCCGCATACAGCTTAATCTGATCTCAAGAGGGTCACATGAGTTAACTCATTGCAAGATTAAATAGAACTAATAAATGTGGACTTGTTGTTGATTTTTATATTAAATTAATTTCACTTTTACACAATATATTATGAATAACTTCAGCTTTTTTAAGAAAATTATGTGCAATTTCAACAATACTTTTACTCAGTTAAACATTTACTTGTGCATTATGCATAAGAACTGATCACAGTGATTATACTATACAATGTTGAAAAACATTTATTCACATTTTTTGGAACTTAAAAACACTGTCCTACATGACAAAATACATCAAACAGATACAAATTAAGAAATGATTTAAATTTTTCCACACCTGAAGCTTAATCTGCTAATTAAAACATAGTGCCCCTCGTGGACAATATAGGACTGCATATTTTCAATTAAACAAAGTACATGTTTTTTAATGTAATTGTTTTATCATTCTCTTCCTTTTAACTCCTCTTTCTTTCACCTTTTTTTTTTTTCTTGTTCTTCCTTTCCTCTCCTACTTTCCCATTGTAGTGTCCATATCATTTGAGATATTCCCCGCATGAATCATAATAAAACTATTCACATTCATAAATCAAGCGGAGCACTATGGCAAAAGCAGTACTGCTCCACTTGTGAAAGTCAAATCTGATAAGCTCTTTTTGGCATTAAGACAACAATTCTTATTGCCACATTGCCAGACAGGACACTGGAAAAAAATAAATCTTTTTTTTTTATAATGATAATGCATTTAGCCACAGGGGCGGACTAAATTGTTCGGCAGGCTGCATCCAGCCCGCGGGGCGTATGTTTGACACCCCTGGTCTAATGAAAGAACGGTTCGGATCTTCGCGCTGACGCCCCAGAGACCCTCCGAGACCAGGAGCTCCTCCACATCCCTTGAAAATCCATTCAGGGTACCAGAGGCCGGATAACCTCTCCGGGCTGGCCAAAGCAGCTCCTGTCCTCGGACTCCCTCGCTTGTCGGTCGGAGATCCTGTTCGTGACGCCAAATGTTATGGTAGTTCTGAACAGATAACTGACTTCCCTGAGTTACTGAAGAAGGAGACGGTGGAGTGATACAGTTCCAGCACTTTTATTGAGAAACAGAGCAGAGATCACATAGATGGAAAGTAATTGCACCCCACGGTTCCGCTGCGGTCTGCGTCTGCCTTGTCTCTGCCTGTTTCACTTTTCGGCTCCCCCTAATACTGCACAGTGGCCTTCCCATGAGACAAAACAAAGACAGTCTATCGTATACAATCAGTATCCCTCAGCAGCTGCAGCATTTGGCCTTGCAATCAGCAAACAGTGGATCTTATACACAGACATCAGGTCTCCAGGCCTCCTCTGTCCGAGTGGTGTGAGGCCATAGTGACTTCAGAATAATAATTCTTATAACACACAGTCACTTCCTCCTAACATTTTTAAATTTCAAGTGATTATTAGGCATGTGTAACTTTTCTGTCACTTTTTGGATTTCACAGTCATTTTGGCTGTTCTCATGCAATTGGTTATAATTCACTTCTCACAGTTCAGAAAGGCAGAAGTTGGAAGCCAAATATGCTGCAAATGAACATTCTATGAGCCCGGTCATTAGTAACAGCAGCACAGTTTTTAAACCCATTGAAATTTAAATTTAACATGATTAGGACGTTTTGTGCGCTAAAATAGAAGAGAACCCTTAACAAACGAATGTGTATTGAAACACTGCTTAAACATTGTGGGGAGACCTAATTTGGTCCTTCTGACACCTAAACAAGTCATTTTGGCTGCTCTAATGAAAGTGGGGCTGTTAAAAATGTAATGGTTATAATTCACTTCTCACAACTCAGAAAGGCAGATGTTGGAAGCCAAATATGCTGCAAATGAACATTCTATGAGCCCGGTCATTAGTAACAGCAGCACACTTTTTAAACCCAATGGAATTGAAATTTAACATGATTCTGAACTCGAGTGGTGTTTTGTTGTTGGACTTCTGTGCTCGTCATGGATTGTCCATCACAAACACCATGTTCAAGCATAAGGGTGTCCATATGTGCTCTTGGCACCAGGACACCCTAGGTCGCAGTTCAATGATCGACTTTGTTGTCGTTTCATCTGATCTGCGGCCGTATGTCTTGGACACTCGGGTGAAGAGAGGGGCGGAGCTCTCCACCGACCACTACCTGGTGGTGAGTTGGCTCCGATGGCAGGGGAGGATGCTGGTCCGACTGGGCAGGCCCAAACGTATTGTGAGGGTTTGCTGGGAACGTCTGGCAGAGTCCCCCGCTAGACGGAGCTTTAACTCCCACCTCCGGGAGAACTTTAAACACGTCCCGAGGGAGGCGGGGGACATTGAGTCTGAATGGACCATGTTCCGCGCCTCTATTGTTGAGGCGGCTAGTCGGAGCTGTGGCCGCAAGGTTGTCGGTGCATGTCGCGGCGGCAACCCTCGAACCCGCTGGTGGACACCAGCGGTCAGGGAAGCCGTCAAGCTGAAGAAGGAGTCCTACCGGGCTTTTTTGGCCTGTGGGGCTCCGGAAGCAGCTGATGTGTACCGGCAGTCGAAGCAGCAGGCGGCTCGGCTGGTCGCCGAGGCAAAAACTCGAGCGTGGGAAGAGTTCGGAGAGGCCATGGAGAAAGACTTCCGTACGGCTTCGAAGCGATTCTGGTCCACTATCCGGCGTCTCAGGAGGGGGAAGCAGTGCAGTACCAACACTGTTTACAGTGGGGGTGGTGTGCTGCTGACCTCGACTCGGGACGTCGTGTTTTGGTGGCCGGAATACTTCGAAGACCTCCTTAATCCCACCAACACGTCTTCCATTGCGGAAGCAGAGCCTGATGACTCTGGGTCGGGTTCTCCCATCTCTGGTGCTGAGGTTGCCGAGGTTGTTAAAAAGCTCCTCGGTGGCAAGGCCCCAGGGGGTGGATGAGATTCGCCCTGAGTACCTTAAGGCTCTGGATGTTGTGGGCTGTGTTGGTTAACGCGGCTCTGCAACATTGCGTGGACACTCGGGGGCCAGTTCCCCTGGATTGGCAGACTGGGGTGGTGTTTCCCCCTATTTAAAAAAGGGGGACCGGAGGGTGTGTTCCAAACTAGGGCAGCGGTCGATCACACTCTTAAGCCTCCCTGGTAAGATCTATATCAGGTGGTTCTGAAAGGAGGGTCCGTCGGATAGTCGAATCTCGGATTCAGGAAGAGCAGTGTGGTTTTTAGTCCTGGCCGGGAACACTGGACCAGCTCTACACCCTCAGCAGGATTCTGGAGGGGGGCATGGGAGTTTGCCCAACCAGTCTACATGTGCTTTGTGGATCTGGAGAAGGGCACTTCGACCGTGTCCCCCGAGGGATCCTGTGGGGGGTATCCGGAGTATGGAGTACCGGACCCTTAATAAGGGCTGTCAGGTCTCGTACGACCGGTGTCAGAGTCTGAGTCCGCATTGCCGGCTTGTAAGTCGGAACTCGTTTCGGTTGAGAGTTGGACTCCGCCAAGGTTGCCCTTTGTCACCGATTCTTGTTCATATACCTTTTATGGACAGAATTTCTAGGCGCAGCCAAGGTGTTGAGGGGATCCGTTTTGGTGGCCTTAGGACAGCGTCTCTGCCATACGCAGATCGACGTGGTCCTATTGGCTTCATCAGGGCCTTGATCTACAGCTCTCACTGGAGCGGTTCGCAGCCGAGTGCGAAAGCGGATGAAAATCAGTGCCTCCCAAATCCGAGACCATAGTAGGGTAGAGTGCCTTCTCCGGGTTTGGGGAGGATGTGCTGCCCCTAGTGGAGGAGTTCAAGTATCTTGGGGTCTTGTTCACGAATTGAGGGGAAGATGGAGCGGGAGATTCGACAGGCGGATTGGTGCAGCGTCTTGCTGTTGAAGCGGGCGCTGTACCGATCCGTTGTGGTGAAGAGGAGAGCTGAGCCAAAAGGCGAAGCTCTCGATTTTACCGGTCGATCTACGTTCCTACCCTCATCTATGGTCACGAGCTTTGGGTCGTGACCGAAAGAACGAGGATCCCGGATACAAGCGGCTGAAATGAGTTTTCTCCGTAGTGTGTCTGGGCTCTCCCTTAGAGAAAGGGTGAGGAGCTCAGTCATCCGGGGAGGACTCAGAGTAGAGCCGCTGCTCCTCCATGTCGAGAGAAGCCAGTGAGTTGGCTCGGCATCTGGTCAGGGTGCCTCCTGGACGCCTCTGGTGAGGTGTTCCGGGCACGTCCCCACCGGGAGGAGGCCAAGGGGAAGGACCCAGGACCGCTGGAGGGACTGTGTCTCCCGGATGGCCTGGGAACGCCCTTGGGATTCCTCCTGAGAGCTGGCCCAGTGGCTGGGGAGAGAGGGACGTCTGGGCCTCCCTACTGAAGCTGCTACCCCCGCCGACAAGACCCCGGATAGCGGAAGAAGACGGACAGACGGACGTACGGATGAGTCAGCCGATTTGTGCGCTTAACAGAAGGGAGCTGTCCAACATCTAGGGGTGTGTGGAAACACTGCTAAAACCTTGTTGGGGGAGCACCTAATTTGGTTCCTTCTGACCACCCTGAATAGGTAATTTTGGCTGCTCTTAAGCAATGGGCCTTGTAAAGATGTAATGGTTTAATTCACTTCTCATCAAAAGGCAACGAATTGATGCCAATATGCTGCAAGGAACATCTATGTGCCCTTCATTAGTAACAGCAAAACTGTTTAAACTCAGTGAAATTCATATAAACTGATTCAGACGTTTGGGCGCTAAAACAGAAAGAGCATCCACACTAGATGTGTGGAAACAATGCTTACACCTTGTGGGAAACCTAATTTGGTCCTTCTGACACCTAAAGGTCATTTTGCTGCCTCTAATGCAAAAGGCCACTGAAAGAATGTAATGGTTACAATTCACTTCTCACAGCTCAGAAAGGCAGAAATTGGATGCCAGATATGCTGCAAATGAACATTCTAGCTGGGCCCCAAGGTCATTATGTAACAGCAGAACACTGTTTAAACTCAATGAAATTCATATTTAACATGATTCAGACGATTTGGGCCGCTAAAACAGATGGAGCTGTCCACAGCTAAGGTGTGTGGAAACACTGCTTACACCTTGTGGGGAGACCTAATTTGGTCCTTCTGACACCTAATAAGTCATTTTGGCTAGCTCTAATGCAAAAGGCCACTGAAAGAATGTAATGGTTATAATTCACTTCTCACAGCTCAGAAAGGCAGAAATTTGATGCCAAATATGCTGCAAATGAACATTCTATTTGCCCGGTCATTATTAACAGCAGAACACTGTTTAAACTCAGTGAAATTCATATTTAACATGATTCAGACGATTTGGGCGCTAAAACAGAAGAGAGCAGTCAACAAACTCAGATGTGTGGAAACAATGCTTACACCTTGTGGGGAGACCTAATTTGGTCCTTCTGACACCTAAATAAGTCTTTTTGCTGCTCTAATGCAAAAGGCCACTGAAAGAATGTAATGGTTATAATTCACTTCTCACAGCTCAGAAAGGCAGAAATTTGATGCCAGATATGCTGCAAATGAACATTCTATTTGCCCGGTCATTATTAACAGCAGAACACTGTTTAAACTCAGTGAAATTCATATTTAACATGATTCAGACGATTTGGGCGCTAAAACAGATGGGAGCTGTCCAACAGCTAAGGTGTGTGGAAACACTGCTTACACCTTGTGGGGAGACCTAATTTGGTCCTTCTGACACATATATAAGTCATTTTGGCTGCTCTAATGCAAAAGGCCACTGAAAGAATGTAATGGTTATAATTCACTTCTCACAGCTCAGAAAGGCAGAAATTTGATGCCAAATATGCTGCAAATGAACATTCTATTGCCCGGTCATTATTAACAGCAGAACACTGTTTAAACTCAGTGAAATTCATATTTAACATGATTCAGACGATTTGGGCGCTAAAACAGAAGAGAGCAGTCAACAAACTCAGATGTGTGGAAACAATGCTTACACCTTGTGGGGAGACCTAATTTGGTCCTTCTGACACCTAAATAAGTCTTTTTTGCTGCTCTAATGCAAAAGGCCACTGAAAGAATGTAATGGTTATAATTCACTTCTCACAGCTCAGAAAGGCAGACATTTGATGCCAAATATGCTGCAAATGAACATTCTATTGCCCGGTCATTATTAACAGCAGAACACTGTTTAAACTCAGTGAAATTCATATTTAACATGATTCAGACGATTTGGGCGCTAAAACAGAAGGAGCTAGTCCAACAACTCAGGTGTGTGGAAACAATGCTTACACCTTGTGGGGAGACCTAATTTGGTCCTTCTGACACCTAAATAAGTCTTTTTTGCTGCTCTAATGCAAAAGGCCACTGAAAGAATGTAATGGTTATAATTCACTTCTCACAGCTCAGAAAGGCAGAAATTTGATGCCAAATATGCTGCAAATGAACATTCTATTGCCCGGTCATTAGTAACAGCAGAACACTGTTTAAACTCAATGAAATTCATATTTAACATGATTCAGACGATTTGGGCGCTAAAAAAGAAGAGAACAGTCAACAAACTCAGATGTGTGGAAACAATGCTTACACCTTGTGGGGAGACCTAATTTGGTCCTTCTGACACCTAAATAAGTCTTTTTGCTGCTCTAATGCAAAAGGCCACTGAAAGAATGTAATGGTTATAATTCACTTCTCACAGCTCAGAAAGGCAGAAATTTGATGCCAAATATGCTGCAAATGAACATTCTATGTGCCCGGTCATTAGTAACAGCAGAACACTGTTTAAACTCAGTGAAATTCATATTTAACATGATTCAGACGATTTGGGCGCTAAAACAGAAGAGAGCAGTCAACAAACTCAGATGTGTGGAAACAATGCTTACACCTTGTGGGGAGACCTAATTTGGTCCTTCTGACACCTAAATAAGTCTTTTTTGCTGCTCTAATGCAAAAGGCCACTGAAAGAATGTAATGGTTATAATTCACTTCTCACAGCTCAGAAAGGCAGAAATTTGATGCCAGATATGCTGCAAATGAACATTCTATTTGCCCGGTCATTATTAACAGCAGAACACTGTTTAAACTCAGTGAAATTCATATTTAACATGATTCAGACGATTTGGGCGCTAAAACAGAAGGGAGCTGTCAAAAAGCTAAGGTGTGTGGAAACACTGCTTACACCTTGTGGGGAGACCTAATTTGGTCCTTCTGACACCTAAATAAGTCTTTTTTGCTGCTCTAATGCAAAAGGCCACTGAAAGAATGTAATGGTTATAATTCACTTCTCACAGCTCAGAAAGGCAGAAATTTGATGCCAGATATGCTGCAAATGAACATTCTATTTGCCCGGTCATTATTAACAGCAGAACACTGTTTAAACTCAGTGAAATTCATATTTAACATGATTCAGACGATTTGGGCGCTAAAACAGAAGAGAGCAGTCAACAAACTCAGATGTGTGGAAACAATGCTTACACCTTGTGGGGAGACCTAATTTGGTCCTTCTGACACCTAAATAAGTCTTTTTTGCTGCTCTAATGCAAAAGGCCACTGAAAGAATGTAATGGTTATAATTCACTTCTCACAGCTCAGAAAGGCAGAAATTTGATGCCAAATATGCTGCAAATGAACATTCTATTGCCCGGTCATTATTAACAGCAGAACACTGTTTAAACTCAGTGAAATTCATATTTAACATGATTCAGACGATTTGGGCGCTAAAACAGAATGGGAGCTGTCCAACAGCTAAGGTGTGTGGAAACACTGCTTACACCTTGTGGGGAGACCTAATTTGGTCCTTCTGACACCTAAATAAGTCTTTTTGCTGCTCTAATGCAAAAGGCCACTGAAAGAATGTAATGGTTATAATTCACTTCTCACAGCTCAGAAAGGCAGAAATTTGATGCCAAATATGCTGCAAATGAACATTCTATTGCCCGGTCATTAGTAACAGCAGAACACTGTTTAAACTCAGTGAAATTCATATTTAACATGATTCAGACGATTTGGGCGCTAAAACAGAAGAGAGCAGTCAACAAACTCAGATGTGTGGAAACAATGCTTACACCTTGTGGGGAGACCTAATTTGGTCCTTCTGACACCTAAATAAGTCATTTTTGCTGCTCTAATGCAAAAGGCCACTGAAAGAATGTAATGGTTATAATTCACTTCTCACAGCTCAGAAAGGCAGAAATTTGATGCCAAATATGCTGCAAATGAACATTCTATTGCCCGGTCATTATTAACAGCAGAACACTGTTTAAACTCAGTGAAATTCATATTTAACATGATTCAGACGATTTGGGCGCTAAAACAGAAGAGAGCAGTCCAACAACTCAGATGTGTGGAAACAATGCTTACACCTTGTGGGGAGACCTAATTTGGTCCTTCTGACACCTAAATAAGTCTTTTTTGCTGCTCTAATGCAAAAGGCCACTGAAAGAATGTAATGGTTATAATTCACTTCTCACAGCTCAGAAAGGCAGAAATTTGATGCCAAATATGCTGCAAATGAACATTCTATTTGCCCGGTCATTATTAACAGCAGAACACTGTTTAAACTCAGTGAAATTCATATTTAACATGATTCAGACGATTTGGGCGCTAAAACAGAAGAGAGCAGTCAACAAACTCAGATGTGTGGAAACAATGCTTACACCTTGTGGGGAGACCTAATTTGGTCCTTCTGACACCTAAATAAGTCTTTTTGCTGCTCTAATGCAAAAGGCCACTGAAAGAATGTAATGGTTATAATTCACTTCTCACAGCTCAGAAAGGCAGAAATTTGATGCCAAATATGCTGCAAATGAACATTCTATGTGCCCGGTCATTAGTAACAGCAGAACACTGTTTAAACTCAGTGAAATTCATATTTAACATGATTCAGACGATTTGGGCGCTAAAACAGAAGAGAGCAGTCAACAACTCAGATGTGTGGAAACAATGCTTACACCTTGTGGGGAGACCTAATTTGGTCCTTCTGACACCTAAATAAGTCTTTTTTGCTGCTCTAATGCAAAAGGCCACTGAAAGAATGTAATGGTTATAATTCACTTCTCACAGCTCAGAAAGGCAGAAATTTGATGCCAAATATGCTGCAAATGAACATTCTATTTGCCCCGTCATTATTAACAGCAGAACACTGTTTAAACTCAGTGAAATTCATATTTAACATGATTCAGACGATTTGGGCGCTAAAACAGAAGAGAGCAGTCAACAACTCAGATGTGTGGAAACAATGCTTACACCTTGTGGGGAGACCTAATTTGGTCCTTCTGACACCTAAATAAGTCATTTTTGCTGCTCTAATGCAAAAGGCCACTGAAAGAATGTAATGGTTATAATTCACTTCTCACAGCTCAGAAAGGCAGAAATTTGATGCCAATATGCTGCAAATGAACATTCTATTTGCCCGGTCATTATTAACAGCAGAACACTGTTTAAACTCAGTGAAATTCATATTTAACATGATTCAGACGATTTGGGCGCTAAAACAGAAGAGAGCAGTCAACAAACTCAGATGTGTGGAAACAATGCTTACACCTTGTGGGGAGACCTAATTTGGTCCTTCTGACACCTAAATAAGTCTTTTTTGCTGCTCTAATGCAAAAGGCCACTGAAAGAATGTAATGGTTATAATTCACTTCTCACAGCTCAGAAAGGCAGAAATTTGATGCCAAGATATGCTGCAAATGAACATTCTATTTGCCCGGTCATTATTAACAGCAGAACACTGTTTAAACTCAGTGAAATTCATATTTAACATGATTCAGACGATTTGGGCGCTAAAACAGAAGAGAGCAGTCAACAAACTCAGATGTGTGGAAACAATGCTTACACCTTGTGGGGAGACCTAATTTGGTCCTTCTGACACCTAAATAAGTCTTTTTTGCTGCTCTAATGCAAAAGGCCACTGAAAGAATGTAATGGTTATAATTCACTTCTCACAGCTCAGAAAGGCAGAAATTTGATGCCAATATGCTGCAAATGAACATTCTATTTGCCCGGTCATTATTAACAGCAGAACACTGTTTAAACTCAGTGAAATTCATATTTAACATGATTCAGACGATTTGGGCGCTAAAACAGATGGGAGCTGTCAACAAGCTAAGGTGTGTGGAAACAATGCTTACACCTTGTGGGGAGACCTAATTTGGTCCTTCTGACACCTAAATAAGTCTTTTTTGCTGCTCTAATGCAAAAGGCCACTGAAAGAATGTAATGGTTATAATTCACTTCTCACAGCTCAGAAAGGAAGACATTTGATGCCAAATATGCTGCAAATGAACATTCTATTGCCCGGTCATTAGTAACAGCAGAACACTGTTTAAACTCAGTGAAATTCATATTTAACATGATTCAGACGATTTGGGCGCTAAAACAGAAGAGAGCAGTCAACAAACTCAGATGTGTGGAAACAATGCTTACACCTTGTGGGGAGACCTAATTTGGTCCTTCTGACACCTAAATAAGTCTTTTTTGCTGCTCTAATGCAAAAGGCCACTGAAAGAATGTAATGGTTATAATTCACTTCTCACAGCTCAGAAAGGCAGAAATTTGATGCCAAATATGCTGCAAATGAACATTCTATTGTCCGGTCATTATTAACAGCAGAACACTGTTTAAACTCAGTGAAAATTCATATTTAACATGATTCAGACGATTTGGGCGCTAAAACAGAATGAGAGCAGTCCAACAACTCAGATGTGTGGAAACACTGCTTACACCTTGTGGGGAGACCTAATTTGGTCCTTCTGACACCTAAATAAGTCTTTTTGCTGCTCTAATGCAAAAGGCCACTGAAAGAATGTAATGGTTATAATTCACTTCTCACAGCTCAGAAAGGCAGAAATTTGATGCCAAATATGCTGCAAATGAACATTCTATTGCCCGGTCATTATTAACAGCAGAACACTGTTTAAACTCAGTGAAATTCATATTTAACATGATTCAGACCATTTGGGCGCTAAAACAGAATGAGAACAGTCAACAAACTCAGGTGTGTGGAAACAATGCTTACACCTTGTGGGGAGACCTAATTTGGTCCTTCTGACACCTAAATAAGTCTTTTTGCTGCTCTAATGCAAAAGGCCACTGAAAGAATGTAATGGTTATAATTCACTTCTCACAGCTCAGAAAGGCAGAAATTTGATGCCAAATATGCTGCAAATGAACATTCTACTTGCCCGGTCATTATTAACAGCAGAACACTGTTTAAACTCAGTGAAATTCATATTTAACATGATTCAGACGATTTGGGCGCTAAAACAGAAGAGAGCAGTCAACAAACTCAGATGTGTGGAAACAATGCTTACACCTTGTGGGGAGACCTAATTTGGTCCTTCTGACACCTAAATAAGTCTTTTTGCTGCTCTAATGCAAAAGGCCACTGAAAGAATGTAATGGTTATAATTCACTTCTCACAGCTCAGAAAGGCAGAAATTTGATGCCAAATATGCTGCAAATGAACATTCTACTTGCCCGGTCATTAGTAACAGCAGAACACTTTTTAAACTCAGTAAAATTCATATTTAACATGATTCAGACGATTTGGGCGCTAAAACAGAAGGGAGCATGTCAACAACTCAGAGTGTGTGGAAACAATGCTTACACCTTGTGGGGAGACCTAATTTGGTCCTTCTGACACCTAAATAAGTCTTTTTTGCTGCTCTAATGCAAAAGGCCACTGAAAGAATGTAATGGTTATAATTCACTTCTCACAGCTCAGAAAGGCAGAAATTTGATGCCAAATATGCTGCAAATGAACATTCTACTATGCCCGGTCATTAGTAACAGCAGAACACTGTTTTAAACTCAGTGAAATTCATATTTAACATGATTCAGACGATTTGGGCGCTAAAACAGAAGAGAGCAGTCAACAACTCAGATGTGTGGAAACAATGCTTACAACTTGTGGGGAGGCCTAATTTGGTCCTTCTGACACCTAAATAAGTCTTTTTTGCTGCTCTAATGCAAAAGGCCACTGAAAGAATGTAATGGTTATAATTCACTTCTCACAGCTCAGAAAGGCAGAAATTTGATGCCAAATATGCTGCAAATGAACATTCTACTTGCCCGGTCATTATTAACAGCAGAACACTGTTTAAACTCAGTGAAATTCATATTTAACATGATTCAGACGATTTGGGCGCTAAAACAGATGGGAGCTGTCCAACAGCTAAGGTGTGTGGAAACACTGCTTACACCTTGTGGGGAGACCTAATTTGGTCCTTCTGACACCTAAATAAGTCTTTTTGCTGCTCTAATGCAAAAGGCCACTGAAAGAATGTAATGGTTATAATTCACTTCTCACAGCTCAGAAAGGCAGAAATTTGATGCCAAATATGCTGCAAATGAACATTCTATGTGCCCGGTCATTAGTAACAGCAGAACACTGTTTAAACTCAGTGAAATTCATATTTAACATGATTCAGACGATTTGGGCGCTAAAACAGAAGAGAGCAGTCAACAAACTCAGATGTGTGGAAACAATGCTTACACCTTGTGGGGAGACCTAATTTGGTCCTTCTGACACCTAAATAAGTCTTTTTTGCTGCTCTAATGCAAAAGGCCACTGAAAGAATGTAATGGTTATAATTCACTTCTCACAGCTCAGAAAGGCAGAAATTTGATGCCAAATATGCTGCAAATGAACATTCTATGTGCCCGGTCATTAGTAACAGCAGAACACTGTTTAAACTCAGTGAAATTCATATTTAACATGATTCAGACGATTTGGGCGCTAAAACAGAAGAGAGCAGTCAACAAACTCAGATGTGTGGAAACAATGCTTACACCTTGTGGGGAGACCTAATTTGGTCCTTCTGACACCTAAATAAGTCTTTTTTGCTGCTCTAATGCAAAAGGCCACTGAAAGAATGTAATGGTTATAATTCACTTCTCACAGCTCAGAAAGGCAGAAATTTGATGCCAAATATGCTGCAAATGAACATTCTACTTGCCCGGTCATTAGTAACAGCAGAACACTGTTTAAACTCAGTGAAATTCATATTTAACATGATTCAGACGATTTGGGCGCTAAAACAGAAGAGGAGCAGTCAACAACTCAGATGTGTGGAAACAATGCTTACACCTTGTGGGGAGACCTAATTTGGTCCTTCTGACACCTAAATAAGTCTTTTTTGCTGCTCTAATGCAAAAGGCCACTGAAAGAATGTAATGGTTATAATTCACTTCTCACAGCTCAGAAAGGCAGAAATTTGATGCCAAATATGCTGCAAATGAACATTCTACTTGCCCGGTCATTATTAACAGCAGAACACTGTTTAAACTCAGTGAAATTCATATTTAACATGATTCAGACGATTTGGGCGCTAAAACAGAAGAGAGCAGTCAACAAGCTCAGGTGTGTGGAAACACTGCTTACACCTTGTGGGGAGACCTAATTTGGTCCTTCTGACACCTAAATAAGTCTTTTTTGCTGCTCTAATGCAAAAGGCCACTGAAAGAATGTAATGGTTATAATTCACTTCTCACAGCTCAGAAAGGCAGAAATTTGATGCCAAATATGCTGCAAATGAACATTCTAATTGCCCGGTCATTAGTAACAGCAGAACACTGTTTAAACTCAGTGAAATTCATATTTAACATGATTCAGACGATTTGGGCGCTAAAACAGAAGAGAGCATGTCAACAACTCAGATGTGTGGAAACAATGCTTACACCTTGTGGGGAGACCTAATTTGGTCCTTCTGACACCTAAATAAGTCATTTTTTGCTGCTCTAATGCAAAAGGCCACTGAAAGAATGTAATGGTTATAATTCACTTCTCACAGCTCAGAAAGGCAGAAATTTGATGCCAAATATGCTGCAAATGAACATTCTACTTTGCCCGGTCATTATTAACAGCAGAACACTGTTTAAACTCAGTAAATTCATATTTAACATGATTCAGACGATTTGGGCGCTAAAACAGAAGGAACATGTCCAACAGCTAAGGTGTGTGGAAACACTGCTTACACCTTGTGGGGAGACCTAATTTGGTCCTTCTGACACCTAAATAAGTCTTTTTTGCTGCTCTAATGCAAAAGGCCACTGAAAGAATGTAATGGTTATAATTCACTTCTCACAGCTCAGAAAGGCAGAAATTTGATGCCAAATATGCTGCAAATGAACATTCTACTTGCCCGGTCATTAGTAACAGCAGAACACTTTTTAAACTCAGTAAATTCATATTTAACATGATTCAGACGATTTGGGCGCTAAAACAGAAGAGAACAGTCAACAAACTCAGATGTGTGGAAACAATGCTTACACCTTGTGGGGAGACCTAATTTGGTCCTTCTGACACCTAAATAAGTCTTTTTTGCTGCTCTAATGCAAAAGGCCACTGAAAGAATGTAATGGTTATAATTCACTTCTCACAGCTCAGAAAGGCAGAAATTTGATGCCAAATATGCTGCAAATGAACATTCTACTTGCCCGGTCATTATTAACAGCAGAACACTGTTTAAACTCAGTGAAATTCATATTTAACATGATTCAGACGATTTGGGCGCTAAAACAGAATGAGAGCATGTCAACAAGCTAAGATGTGTGGAAACAATGCTTACACCTTGTGGGGAGACCTAATTTGGTCCTTCTGACACCTAAATAAGTCTTTTTTGCTGCTCTAATGCAAAAGGCCACTGAAAGAATGTAATGGTTATAATTCACTTCTCACAGCTCAGAAAGGCAGAAATTTGATGCCAAATATGCTGCAAATGAACATTCTACATGCCCGGTCATTAGTAACAGCAGAACACTGTTTAAACTCAGTGAAATTCATATTTAACATGATTCAGACGATTTGGGCGCTAAAACAGAATGAGAGCATGTCAACAACTCAGATGTGTGGAAACAATGCTTACACCTTGTGGGGAGACCTAATTTGGTCCTTCTGACACCTAAATAAGTCTTTTTTGCTGCTCTAATGCAAAAGGCCACTGAAAGAATGTAATGGTTATAATTCACTTCTCACAGCTCAGAAAGGCAGAAATTTGATGCCAAATATGCTGCAAATGAACATTCTATGTGCCCGGTCATTAGTAACAGCAGAACACTGTTTAAACTCAGTGAAATTCATATTTAACATGATTCAGACGATTTGGGCGCTAAAACAGAAGAGAACAGTCAACAAACTCAGATGTGTGGAAACAATGCTTACACCTTGTGGGGAGACCTAATTTGGTCCTTCTGACACCTAAATAAGTCTTTTTTGCTGCTCTAATGCAAAAGGCCACTGAAAGAATGTAATGGTTATAATTCACTTCTCACAGCTCAGAAAGGCAGAAATTTGATGCCAAATATGCTGCAAATGAACATTCTATTTGCCCGGTCATTATTAACAGCAGAACACTGTTTAAACTCAGTGAAATTCATATTTAACATGATTCAGACGATTTGGGCGCTAAAACAGATGGGAGCTGTCCAACAGCTAAGGTGTGTGGAAACACTGCTTACACCTTGTGGGGAGACCTAATTTGGTCCTTCTGACACCTAATAAGTCATTTTTTGCTGCTCTAATGCAAAAGGCCACTGAAAGAATGTAATGGTTATAATTCACTTCTCACAGCTCAGAAAGGCAGAAATATGATGCCAAATATGCTGCAAATGAACATTCTATTGCCCGGTCATTATTAACAGCAGAACACTGTTTTAAACTCAGTGAAATTCATATTTAACATGATTCAGACGATTTGGGCGCTAAAACAGATGGGAGCATGTCAACAACTCAGAGTGTGTGGAAACAATGCTTACACCTTGTGGGGAGACCTAATTTGGTCCTTCTGACACCTAAATAAGTCTTTTTTGCTGCTCTAATGCAAAAGGCCACTGAAAGAATGTAATGGTTATAATTCACTTCTCACAGCTCAGAAAGGCAGAAATTTGATGCCAAATATGCTGCAAATGAACATTCTACTTGCCCGGTCATTATTAACAGCAGAACACTGTTTAAACTCAGTAAAATTCATATTTAACATGATTCAGACGATTTGGGCGCTAAAACAGAAGAGAGCAGTCAACAAACTCAGATGTGTGGAAACAATGCTTACACCTTGTGGGGAGACCTAATTTGGTCCTTCTGACACCTAAATAAGTCTTTTTTGCTGCTCTAATGCAAAAGGCCACTGAAAGAATGTAATGGTTATAATTCACTTCTCACAGCTCAGAAAGGCAGAAATTTGATGCCAAATATGCTGCAAATGAACATTCTACTTGCCCGGTCATTATTAACAGCAGAACACTTTTTAAACTCAGTAAAATTCATATTTAACATGATTCAGACGATTTGGGCGCTAAAACAGATGGGAGCTGTCCAACAGCTAAGGTGTGTGGAAACAATGCTTACACCTTGTGGGGAGACCTAATTTGGTCCTTCTGACACCTAAATAAGTCTTTTTTGCTGCTCTAATGCAAAAGGCCACTGAAAGAATGTAATGGTTATAATTCACTTCTCACAGCTCAGAAAGGCAGAAATTTGATGCCAAATATGCTGCAAATGAACATTCTACATGCCCGGTCATTATTAACAGCAGAACACTTTTTAAACTCAGTAAAATTCATATTTAACATGATTCAGACGATTTGGGCGCTAAAACAGAAGAGAGCAGTCAACAAACTCAGATGTGTGGAAACAATGCTTACACCTTGTGGGGAGACCTAATTTGGTCCTTCTGACACCTAAATAAGTCTTTTTTGCTGCTCTAATGCAAAAGGCCACTGAAAGAATGTAATGGTTATAATTCACTTCTCACAGCTCAGAAAGGCAGAAATTTGATGCCAAATATGCTGCAAATGAACATTCTACTTGCCCGGTCATTATTAACAGCAGAACACTGTTTAAACTCAGTAAATTCATATTTAACATGATTCAGACGATTTGGGCGCTAAAACAGAATGAGAGCAGTCAACAAACTCAGATGTGTGGAAACAATGCTTACACCTTGTGGGGAGACCTAATTTGGTCCTTCTGACACCTAAATAAGTCTTTTTTGCTGCTCTAATGCAAAAGGCCACTGAAAGAATGTAATGGTTATAATTCACTTCTCACAGCTCAGAAAGGCAGAAATTTGATGCCAAATATGCTTCAAATGAACATTCTACATTGCCCGGTCATTATTAACAGCAGAACACTGTTTAAAATCAGTAAAATTCATATTTAACATGATTCAGACGATTTGGGCGCTAAAACAGAAGAGAGCAGTCAACAAACTCAGATGTGTGGAAACAATGCTTACAAACTTGTGGGGAGGCCTAATTTGGTCCTTCTGACACCTAAATAAGTCTTTTTTGCTGCTCTAATGCAAAAGGCCACTGAAAGAATGTAATGGTTATAATTCACTTCTCACAGCTCAGAAAGGCAGAAATTTGATGCCAAATATGCTGCAAATGAACATTCTACATTGCCCGGTCATTATTAACAGCAGAACACTTTTTAAACTCAGTGAAATTCATATTTAACATGATTCAGACGATTTGGGCGCTAAAACAGATGGGAGCTGTCCAACAAGCTCAGATGTGTGGAAACAATGCTTACACCTTGTGGGGAGACCTAATTTGGTCCTTCTGACACCTAAATAAGTCTTTTTTGCTGCTCTAATGCAAAAGGCCACTGAAAGAATGTAATGGTTATAATTCACTTCTCACAGCTCAGAAAGGCAGAAATTTGATGCCAAATATGCTGCAAATGAACATTCTACATGCCCGGTCATTAGTAACAGCAGAACACTGTTTAAACTCAGTGAAATTCATATTTAACATGATTCAGACGATTTGGGCGCTAAAACAGATGGGAGCTGTCAACAAACTCAGATGTGTGGAAACAATGCTTACACCTTGTGGGGAGACCTAATTTGGTCCTTCTGACACCTAAATAAGTCATTTTTGCTGCTCTAATGCAAAAGGCCACTGAAAGAATGTAATGGTTATAATTCACTTCTCACAGCTCAGAAAGGCAGAAATTTGATGCCAAATATGCTGCAAATGAACATTCTAATTGCCCGGTCATTATTAACAGCAGAACACTGTTTAAACTCAGTGAAATTCATATTTAACATGATTCAGACGATTTGGGCGCTAAAACAGAAGAGAGCAGTCAACAAACTCAGATGTGTGGAAACACTGCTTACACCTTGTGGGGAGACCTAATTTGGTCCTTCTGACACCTAAATAAGTCTTTTTTGCTGCTCTAATGCAAAAGGCCACTGAAAGAATGTAATGGTTATAATTCACTTCTCACAGCTCAGAAAGGCAGAAATTTGATGCCAAATATGCTGCAAATGAACATTCTACTTGCCCGGTCATTATTAACAGCAGAACACTGTTTAAACTCAGTAAAGTTCATATTTAACATGATTCAGACGATTTGGGCGCTAAAACAGAAGAGAAGCAGTCAACAAACTCAGATGTGTGGAAACAATGCTTACACCTTGTGGGGAGACCTAATTTGGTCCTTCTGACACCTAAATAAGTCTTTTTTGCTGCTCTAATGCAAAAGGCCACTGAAAGAATGTAATGGTTATAATTCACTTCTCACAGCTCAGAAAGGCAGAAATTTGATGCCAAATATGCTGCAAATGAACATTCTACTTGCCCGGTCATTATTAACAGCAGAACACTGTTTAAACTCAGTAAAATTCATATTTAACATGATTCAGACGATTTGGGCGCTAAAACAGATGGGAGCTGTCCAACAGCTAAGGTGTGTGGAAACACTGCTTACACCTTGTGGGGAGACCTAATTTGGTCCTTCTGACACCTAAATAAGTCTTTTTTGCTGCTCTAATGCAAAAGGCCACTGAAAGAATGTAATGGTTATAATTCACTTCTCACAGCTCAGAAAGGCAGAAATTTGATGCCAAATATGCTGCAAATGAACATTCTACATTGCCCGGTCATTATTAACAGCAGAACACTGTTTAAACTCAGTGAAATTCATATTTAACATGATTCAGACGATTTGGGCGCTAAAACAGAAGAGAGCAGTCAACAAACTCAGATGTGTGGAAACAATGCTTACACCTTGTGGGGAGACCTAATTTGGTCCTTCTGACACCTAAATAAGTCTTTTTTGCTGCTCTAATGCAAAAGGCCACTGAAAGAATGTAATGGTTATAATTCACTTCTCACAGCTCAGAAAGGCAGAAATTTGATGCCAAATATGCTGCAAATGAACATTCTACATGCCCGGTCATTATTAACAGCAGAACACTGTTTAAACTCAGTGAAATTCATATTTAACATGATTCAGACGATTTGGGCGCTAAAACAGATGAGAGCTGTCCAACAGCTAAGGTGTGTGGAAACACTGCTTACACCTTGTGGGGAGACCTAATTTGGTCCTTCTGACACCTAAATAAGTCTTTTTTGCTGCTCTAATGCAAAAGGCCACTGAAAGAATGTAATGGTTATAATTCACTTCTCACAGCTCAGAAAGGCAGAAATTTGATGCCAAATATGCTGCAAATGAACATTCTACATGCCCGGTCATTAGTAACAGCAGAACACTTTTTTAAACTCAGTGAAATTCATATTTAACATGATTCAGACGATTTGGGCGCTAAAACAGATGGGAGCTGTCCAACAGCTAAGGTGTGTGGAAACACTGCTTACACCTTGTGGGGAGACCTAATTTGGTCCTTCTGACACCTAAATAAGTCTTTTTTGCTGCTCTAATGCAAAAGGCCACTGAAAGAATGTAATGGTTATAATTCACTTCTCACAGCTCAGAAAGGCAGAAATTTGATGCCAAATATGCTGCAAATGAACATTCTACTTGCCCGGTCATTATTAACAGCAGAACACTGTTTAAACTCAGTGAAATTCATATTTAACATGATTCAGACGATTTGGGCGCTAAAACAGATGGGAGCTGTCCAACAGCTAAGGTGTGTGGAAACACTGCTTACACCTTGTGGGGAGACCTAATTTGGTCCTTCTGACACCTAAATAAGTCTTTTTGCTGCTCTAATGCAAAAGGCCACTGAAAGAATGTAATGGTTATAATTCACTTCTCACAGCTCAGAAAGGCAGAAATTTGATGCCAAATATGCTGCAAATGAACATTCTACTTGCCCGGTCATTATTAACAGCAGAACACTGTTTAAACTCAGTGAAATTCATATTTAACATGATTCAGACGATTTGGGCGCTAAAACAGAAGAGAGCAGTCAACAAACTCAGATGTGTGGAAACAATGCTTACACCTTGTGGGGAGACCTAATTTGGTCCTTCTGACACCTAAATAAGTCTTTTTTGCTGCTCTAATGCAAAAGGCCACTGAAAGAATGTAATGGTTATAATTCACTTCTCACAGCTCAGAAAGGCAGAAATTTGATGCCAAATATGCTGCAAATGAACATTCTACTTGCCCGGTCATTAGTAACAGCAGAACACTTTTTAAACTCAGTAAAATTCATATTTAACATGATTCAGACGATTTGGGCGCTAAAACAGATGGGAGCTGTCCAACAGCTAAGGTGTGTGGAAACACTGCTTACACCTTGTGGGGAGACCTAATTTGGTCCTTCTGACACCTAAATAAGTCTTTTTTGCTGCTCTAATGCAAAAGGCCACTGAAAGAATGTAATGGTTATAATTCACTTCTCACAGCTCAGAAAGGCAGAAATTTGATGCCAAATATGCTGCAAATGAACATTCTACATGCCCGGTCATTATTAACAGCAGAACACTTTTTAAACTCAGTAAAATTCATATTTAACATGATTCAGACGATTTGGGCGCTAAAACAGAAAGAGAACAGTCAACAAACTCAGATGTGTGGAAACACTGCTTACACCTTGTGGGGAGACCTAATTTGGTCCTTCTGACACCTAAATAAGTCATTTTTGCTACTCTAATGCAAAAGGCCACTGAAAGAATGTAATGGTTATAATTCACTTCTCACAGCTCAGAAAGGCAGAAATTTGATGCCAAATATGCTGCAAATGAACATTCTACATGCCCGGTCATTAGTAACAGCAGAACACTGTTTAAACTCAGTGAAATTCATATTTAACATGATTCAGACGATTTGGGCGCTAAAACAGATGGGAGCTGTCCAACAGCTAAGGTGTGTGGAAACACTGCTTACACCTTGTGGGGAGACCTAATTTGGTCCTTCTGACACCTAAATAAGTCTTTTTTGCTGCTCTAATGCAAAAGGCCACTGAAAGAATGTAATGGTTATAATTCACTTCTCACAGCTCAGAAAGGCAGAAATTTGATGCCAAATATGCTGCAAATGAACATTCTACATGCCCGGTCATTAGTAACAGCAGAACACTTTTTAAACTCAGTGAAATTCATATTTAACATGATTCAGACGATTTGGGCGCTAAAACAGAAGAGAGCAGTCAACAAACTCAGATGTGTGGAAACAATGCTTACACCTTGTGGGGAGACCTAATTTGGTCCTTCTGACACCTAAATAAGTCATTTTTGCTGCTCTAATGCAAAAGGCCACTGAAAGAATGTAATGGTTATAATTCACTTCTCACAGCTCAGAAAGGCAGAAATTTGATGCCAAATATGCTGCAAATGAACATTCTACTTGCCCGGTCATTAGTAACAGCAGAACACTGTTTAAAGTCGGTGAAATTCATATTTAACATGATTCAGACGATTTGGGCGCTAAAACAGAAGAGAGCATGTCAACAAACTCAGATGTGTGGAAACAATGCTTACACCTTGTGGGGAGACCTAATTTGGTCCTTCTGACACCTAATAAGTCATTTTTTGCTGCTCTAATGCAAAAGGCCACTCAAAGAATGTAATGGTTATAATTCACTTCTCACAGCTCAGAAAGGCAGAAATTTGATGCCAAATATACTGCAAATTAACATTCTACATGCCCGGTCATTATTAACAGCAGAACACTTTTTAAACTCAGTAAAATTCATATTTAACATGATTCAGACGATTTGGGCGCTAAAACAGAAGAGAGCAGTCAACAAACTCAGATGTGTGGAAACAATGCTTACAACTTGTGGGGAGACCTAATTTGGTCCTTCTGACACCTAAATAAGTCTTTTTTGCTGCTCTAATGCAAAAGGCCACTGAAAGAATGTAATGGTTATAATTCACTTCTCACAGCTCAGAAAGGCAGAAATTTGATGCCAAATATGCTGCAAATGAACATTCTATGTGCCCGGTCATTAGTAACAGCAGAACAATGTTTAAACTCAGTGAAATTCATATTTAACATGATTCAGACGATTTGGGCACTAAAACAGATGGGAGCTGTCCAACAGCTAAGGTGTGTGGAAACACTGCTTACACCTTGTGGGGAGACCTAATTTGGTCCTTCTTACACCTAAATAAGTCTTTTTTGCTGCTCTAATGCAAAAGGCCACTCAAAGAATGTAATGGTTATAATTCACTTCTCACAGCTCAGAAAGGCAGAAATTTGATGCCAAATATGCTGCAAATCAACATTCTACATGCCTGGTCATTATTAACAGCAGAACACTGTTTAAACTGAGTGAAATTCATATTCAACATGATTCAGACGATTTGGGCGCTAAAACAGAAGAGAGCAGTCAACAAACTCAGATGTGTGGAAACAATGCTTACAACTTGTGGGGAGACCTAATTTGGTCCTTCTGACACCTAAATAAGTCTTTTTTGCTGCTCTAATGCAAAAGGCCACTGAAAGAATGTAATGGTTATAATTCACTTCTCACAGCTCAGAAAGGCAGAAATTTGATGCCAAATATGCTGCAAATGAACATTCTATGTGCCCGGTCATTAGTAACAGCAGAACACTTTTTAAACTCAGTAAAATTCATATTTAACATGATTCAGACGATTTGGGCGCTAAAACAGATGGGAGCTGTCCAACAGCTAAGGTGTGTGGAAACACTGCTTACACCTTGTGGGGAGACCTAATTTGGTCCTTCTGACACCTAAATAAGTCTTTTTTGCTGCTCTAATGCAAAAGGCCACTCAAAGAATGTAATGGTTATAATTCACTTCTCACAGCTCAGAAAGGCAGAAATTTGATGCCAAATATGCTGCAAATTAACATTCTACATGCCCGGTCATTAGTAACAGCAGAACACTTTTTAAACTCAGTAAATTCATATTTAACATGATTCAGACGATTTGGGCGCTAAAACAGATGGGAGCCTTCCAACAGCTAAGGTGTGTGGAAACACTGCTTACACCTTGTGGGGAGACCTAATTTGGTCCTTCTGACACCTAAATAAGTCATTTTTTGCTACTCTAATGCAAAAGGCCACTGAAAGAATGTAATGGTTATAATTCACTTCTCACAGCTCAGAAAGGCAGAAATTTGATGCCAAATATGCTGCAAATTAACATTCTATTTTCCCGGTCATTACTAACAGCAGAACACTTTTTAAACTCAGTAAATTCATATTTAACATGATTCAGACGATTTGGGCGCTAAAACAGATGGGAGCTGTCAACAAGCTCAGGTGTGTGGAAACACTGCTTACACCTTGTGGGGAGACCTAATTTGGTCCTTCTGACACCTAAATAAGTCTTTTTTGCTGCTCTAATGCAAAAGGCCACTGAAAGAATGTAATGGTTATAATTCACTTCTCACAGCTCAGAAAGGCAGAAATTTGATGCCAAATATGCTGCAAATGAACATTCTACATGCCCGGTCATTAGTAACAGCAGAACACTTTTTAAACTGAGTGAAATTCATATTTAACATGATTCAGAAGATTTGGGCGCTAAAACAGAAGAGAGCAGTCAACAAACTCAGATGTGTGGAAACAATGCTTACAACTTGTGGGGAGACCTAATTTGGTCCTTCTGACACCTAAATAAGTATTTTTTGCTGCTCTAATGCAAAAGGCCACTGAAATAATGTAATGGTTATAATTCACTTCTTACAGCTCAGAAAGGCAGACATTTGATGCCAAATATGCTGCAAATCAACATTCTACATGCCTGGTCATTACTAACAGCAGAACACTTTTTAAACTCAGTAAAATTCATATATAACATGATTCAGACGATTTGGGCGCTAAAACAGAAGAGAGCAGTCAACAAACTCAGATGTGTGGAAACAATGCTTACAACTTGTGGGGAGACCTAATTTGGTCCTTCTGACACCTAAATAAGTCTTTTTTGCTGCTCTAATGCAAAAGGCCACTGAAATAATGTAATGGTTATAATTCACTTCTTACAGCTCAGAAAGGCAGACATTTGATGCCAAATATGCTGCAAATCAACATTCTACATGCCTGGTCATTACTAACAGCAGAACACTTTTTAAACTCAGTAAAATTCATATTTAACATGATTCAGACGATTTGGGCGCTAAAACAGAAGAGAGCAGTCAACAAACTCAGATGTGTGGAAACAATGCTTACAACTTGTGGGGAGACCTAATTTGGTCATTCTGACACCTAAATAAGTCTTTTTTGCTGCTCTAATGCATAAGGCCACTCAAAGTATGTAATGGTTATAATTCACTTCTCACAGCTCAGAAAGGCAGACATTTGATGCCAAATATGCTTCAAATTAACATTCTACATGCCCGGTCATTAGTAACAGCAGAACACTTTTTAAACTCAGTGAAATTCATATTTAACATGATTCAGACGATTTGGGTGCTAAAACAGAAGAGAACAGTCAACAAACTCAGATGTGTGGAAACAATGCTTACACCTTGTTGGGAGACCTAATTTGGTCCTTCTAACACCTAAATAAGTCTTTTTTGCTGCTCTAATGCAAAAGGCCACTGAAAGAATGTAATGGTTATAATTCACTTCTCACACCTCAGAAAGGCAGAAATTTGATGCCAGATATGCTGCAAATGAACATTCTATTTTCCCGGTCATTATTAACAGCAGAACACTTTTTAAACTAAGTGAAATTCATATTCAACATGATATGGACGATCTGGGCGCTAAAACAGAAGAGAGCAGTCAACAAACTCAGATGTGTGGAAACAATGCTTACAACTTGTGGGGAGACCTAGGCCGTTTCTCAATATGCGTTCTTGAGCGTTCTCGTGTGCTCGTGTGCTCGTGACACGTCATCAGCCTCAGCCCGAGCACTGTTCCAATGCTGAGAACGCCAAATCGAGAACGCGCCGAAATCCCCGGATGTTGTTCTCGCCCGCCCTCTTTATCGAGCATGCATCAGAGCAGACTTGTGCGTTCTTCAGACTGACCGCTTGCCCAGAATGCACCGCGGCCGCAGCTTGACTCGAGACAGCGCAAACAGAGCTCACAGCGGTAAGTTAAAAATTCCCTTTTCTGCTGCTGTTGTTGTTCAAAAGTACGTTTTAAGATCGTTTGAGGCGAGAACATTATACTTTTAAGCTTTCTCTATGTGGCCTGTTTACAGAGTTAGTGCATAATTAAAAAAATTAGTGTGCATAATACCGCTGGTTATGATTTATTTGTTTTGTGTTTATCTAACTGACGTGTGTTGCTTTATTAACTCAATACTTGCTGGAATAAATTGTAAATGTCTGCCAAGGACGACTGCAGCATATAAAATAAATAAATAAATAAATTCTATAAATGTTTTTCCTATCTAAGTGAGTTTATTCTGAGTCAGGACACGCATAATTGAGAGGAGAAAGAGGGAAAGAAAACAATAGTAATAATAGTATATGAAAAAAACAGACATTTATTTTATACAAATGTTTAATCTTTGGAAAAGAATGAAGGTGTAATATATTTAACACATTATTAACAGTTACTAACATGGTTTAAAACAAAGAAATAAATCCTATTAAGATCTTATACAAATAGACAATGCCTATAAACCTATAATTAAAAATAGTTGGAATAGAAATTATTTAACGATTATTTTATGTATTTTTACAGGTGGTGAAAAAAAAAAGAAATGAAGTAGCAGGTGAACAAGACTCCAACTGATCTACATTAGGTCAGGTGTAGTCATGTTCACTTAAACATGCAGCCAGCTGGAGCAGCTCCCTGTCTTCAGCCGCTGGATTGTCATGCTCCTCTGGATCAACCTCCTCATCCTCCACGTCCAGCTGGTCACCTGCTGCTATACTAATATTGTGAAGGATGCAGCAGGCGGTGATTACTTTTGGGGCAAACGTCGGGCGGACCTCCAACGCCCTTAAGAAGATGAAACGCCACCGTGTCTTCAGATCACCAAAGACATACTCAACGATTTTCTCACCTTGTGTCTGTTGTAGCGTGCCTCCCCTTGACCTGTACCAAATATAAAATTAACTTGTAATTTAGGTTATATGCTGATATGTCTTAATCTTCTATCCAATTAATATAATCTATGTATCAATTGTGTGTCATTGCTGGCTCTATTTAAGGACAAGAAGGTAAGAGATCTTACTGGCAAGCTGTTTCCCTATAGGATGTTCCACAGACCAGCCAGTAGAGGGTCACCAGCACCTCTATCTCCTGTGGCCATCCATGGACCTTCTGGATGGGCAGCAGCTGAAGGAGGAGGACGATGGTGGCCCTGTTTAGCCTGAAGGCTGGTTTCAGGTCCCCTTCATTAAAAAATATTTGGAGGATTGGCACAGAAGTGTTTATCCTCACATATTTTGTTTCTGTTTCTTCCTGTAAATAAAAAATGCCAAATGTTACCATCATTGTTTTTTTCAATTCACATCTTTTCACACCATAAAACTATACCTGTTTAACATGCAAATTATTATAGTTCTCAAGAAAGAAAAGATAAAATGTATAGTAAATGTAACAAATGGCTTCCCTTATCTGGTATTTTTACCATTTCACTGAAAAAAATGGGCTGAACTAACTGCGCATAATTTATAGATTAATCACTGTAAAGGTGGACAGACATAAAAATATGTTTTTTTCCTTTCTTAATGATCAATGCTGTGAAGGTCAGGAGGTGCAATAAAGTAGCTTAACCCTAATGTTACTAATGTTAAAATTGGGTCTTCATTTTAATTATTTATAGAAAAATAGTCACAATTTCAACCTGATCACGTTTTTAATCCCCTCCTCAATGTTTTTTTAAAGATAAAAGTAGGAAATAGGCTGTTAATCTTAAAATGCCTACCAATTGGCAATAGATGGGCGAGCAAAGCCTGCCTTCTGAGCCTCCTCTGCCGCATCAATCTTCTCCTTGCTCGGATTTGTCTCCTCAGCTGCATCACCTCCTCTTCAGCCTGCTGGTAAAGCTGACCAACGACCGAAGCAACAGCAATATTGCTCGTATTGCTCATTTTGCCTTTACAAAGTGCTGATTTTTAAAGAAGATTCAATCGCCTCTGCAACTACAACACTTACAACTCCCCAGAAATTCCCGCTATTGCTGGTTTTATACCCACAGTTCTGTAATTATTTATATATATTTTATTAAGCTTTTTAGAAATTAATAAAAAAAACTTTTTCAATAAGATATGATGGTGTAGTGTATAAATAGTTTTGAACGTTAAAGGAATGCTCAAGCGCTGTGGGTGTGATGACGTCATGAGTATACTTCTGTTCCAATGCACAATAGACCCTTTTCACAGTGACGTCATGCAACTTCCGTTTTGAAGCGGAGCAGGGTATCTTTACTTCCGGCTACATGCTTTTACATAGAAAATTCGGGAGGTGAAGAGGTGTTTCACTGATAATATATATCTATGCTTCCCTCCCATAGACATAATATAAGAGTAGACCCCGCATTGACTGTCGCTGCGCAGGAATTACGGGCGCCACTTTGGGGCGGTCGACTTGATACCTAATCCTGCTGATTCAAGCTGACACACTAATGATACCTCAGCACTGTGCGGCTCATTTTTGTTTAAATCGAGGGACTATTTATGTCAGGGCTCGAGGGATAACTTTTCACAAGCAAGATGAAAAGACATTGTTTATATTTTTGATCAAAATGTAAGTTTTCTAATACTAGGAGATACAAAGTTGTTGTTAGACATTAGTGAATAAACAGCATATATATATATATGTATAGTGAACCCTCGCTATATTGCGGTTCACCTTTCACGGTCTCGCTGCTTCACGGATTTGCATTGATGAGCCGTTCATTACAGTTCTCATCAGGTGGCGTGTCGGTTTATAAGAATCTTTTTGCCCAGAAAAAAAAAAGAGTGACAACTACCGATAAAAATGTGTTCTTCTCCCGAAAAAAAAACTCACCTGCACCGCGGGCTTTAGAAGAAAAAAACGCTACAGAGCGGAGTCACGGATGCAGCGCCTCAGTCAAAAGAGCAGTGAAATACACACGAGTCACTATTTGTCCTACTGTACTTTGTATTTTTTTATAATAATTTTTCATTTTCTCAAGTTCTAATCCAATGACTCGGGTCTGATCTCCGCAATTTGAAGCCTTCAGTTCGTATTGATTAAAATTATTATTTTACAGCTTATTTGTAAATAATAAAAAAAACGTTTATATAGTACTTTCATTTGTTAAACAAATGCTTGGGCCGGTAAAAAGGTTTTGTTCTATGGTTTCAATATACTATAGTGTATTTCATTGTATATAATAATTGTAAAAAAATAAATAAAGGTTACTACTTTACAGATTTCGCCCATCAGGGGTTCTTTTTGGGACGTATATGTGCATATGTACATGTACAAATGTGTTTGTTTATATAGCAATAAAAAAATTATAAAAAATGTGTGCGTGGCTGTGTTTTGAAACATACATACATCATGTCAGAATATTCTATTACTTTTAACCCCACTAAGATTATTTAAACGCACTGGACCATTTGTTATAATAGCTATAGTTTTAAAGTTTTAAGCAAAACAAATGTGAAAATTTGTTTAACATTAAACGAGATATAGTTGATTAAAATTGATTCTGCACCTGGTTAACACATTAGACTGAGCGGAGTTGTCGACCGCCCCAAGATGGCGCCCCTAAATCTCGTCAGCGCCTATAGGCGAGAGCGGTCGATGCGGGGTCTACTCTTTAGCTGTGTCTCAATTCGGCGGCTGCGTCCTTCGAAGGACGCATTTTAAGGCCGGTGACGTCACAGCGATGCGCGGAGGCTGTCCCATTTGGCCAAAATTTTGAGGATCCTTAAAATGCAGCCTTCAAATGCGTCCTCCTTTTCCCCGAATTCTGAGGATGCACCGCTACCATCCTTAGTGGCCTCGCCTGCCATAAAATTTCCCGAGGTGCTTTGCTCGCTTTTTTTTTTCTTTAGTAGTTGAAGAAAAAAAAGAAAGAAGGCGGATTTTCATCAAGACTGGAAAGCAGCAGCAGCGCTGGCAGTAGTGCTGTGTACAGCTTTAAATGTAAGTAGTTTGTTTTTATTTTATTTTTTAACTGAACATTATTAAAATACATGACGGTAACGGAGCCACTGGGACCAGCTATAGCTAAAGCTTAGAGCTAATCTGTTGATACGAGACGTTCAACAACATTAAAAGCCTTCATAAAAATGTCACAATTTTTTATTTTAACCTACATCTTATTGTAACTGCGCTGATAACTGTGTCCCTCACAAATTCGATCAATTTATTCTCATGCAGTTTATTACAAATGATTAGAACTGTCAAAGCTTAATGCAGCTGAAGAAATAACATCAGTCCAGCTGTACTGGGCTGTCAATACTGCAAACGTTTTGTTTGAATACTCAATAACGTATAGTTAATTTACAGTACAGTATAATAAGGTTTAAAGTATAATTCACTTGAAGAACAACACCGGCGTAATTATACAGAACAGTCATTTTTCCTGTTGACATAACAGAAATATGCTTTACATGTCGTTTTGTTCTAGGGAGCAGGGAGCATACAGAGGAGTTGATAAAACTCCGTGGGCAAAATGACCACCTCTTTACCGGGGCCAAAAATACTGCCGCAGTCGGATGGAGGTAAGAGTTGAGACATAATTCCATATACATGTTGCATTTGTATGTAAAAGTCACACAAGTTCAAAGAAGTCCTGTTCAAACACCAACGTACAAATATAATCTTTTGATCACATCAAATGATGCCCAGATGTCACTTTTTTTAATCTTATAGTTGTGATATTAGTGACCCTTGTGTGTTTATCTCTTCTCATTTCTCTTGTTTAGAACAATCCTGCAAAAAACGGGCCTGGAGGGTGAAGTTGAGCCACAACAGGCCAAAAAAAAGTGGGACAACTTGAAAAAAAAAATACAAAGGATGTTCAGGTTTGGCTAATGTAATGAAATACACACACACACACATATATATATATATATATATATATATATATATATATATATATATATATATATATATATATATATATATATATATATATATATATATAAGAAAAACACTCCTTTTTTCTAGCTTCAAAGAAACACTACAGAAAATTGCATCTGTTGACACAAATTGTTTTCCTCTACTTTAGGAATGCAAAGATCCAGGGACAGGGCAGGAGGTCAGTGGGAAGCCTACTGCTGCCACCTGGCCATGGTTTATCCTCAGGTTCTGTGTTGCTGTTATTGTTAAATTAAATTATTAAATTGTTTATAAAAGTTATTGTTGTTTGTGCGTTCTTAAAGTCTTTTAACCTGTTACATTATCTGTTTCATCACTTCTTTACAATTTAAGTAAACTTAGAACAACTTCTCAGTGACAACATCAATTTATTTTTAGAGAAACAAGTATTTACAATAAACTATCAAAAACATTTTAACTATTTACATTAGATTTTAAAAGTAACTACTACAACTATTTACAGAAGATATAAAATAAATATTACTAAAGAACATATATACAATTTTGACTGAGCAGGAGTCCCTGGTGGTGCTGCTGGACTGGATGGGATGCCACACAGATGACCTTGGAGTCTTATCACTGCGAGTGGGACATCATCTGGGGGGTGGGGGATGCCTCTCTCCACTGTTCACCACATCGTCCATCAGGGTTTGCAGGGCTGACCCAACTGACCGCTGCCATGTTCCTAAAAATGTTTAAGAAGACGCAGAAAATGACTTTACTACAACTGTTTTCATAACCCTTACATGAGAAAAGCTAAAAAGTGATTATACTTGCCATCTAAATGTAATCGTGGTCGGGTAGACCCTCCTCCAGGGCAGACACCTCGGCAGACAGCTGGTCCCGCCAGGGAGCACCACTGACTGCCTCCAACACGTTCTCCCCCTCCTCATCCTCTGGCATGTCGTCCTGCACTTCATCGTATGGGGCCATGATGTCACCGGCTCCCAGGCAGATGTTGTGCATTTAAGTTGATGCAGCGGTACATCGGCCTTGTCTGGATAGAGATATGAAGATTAAGAACAACAGGATTAGATGATAGCAATGTCATTTTAGCTGATATAATTCTAGTGAATGTTAACCCCTTAACGCCTGGTGTTGCTAATTTGTGACCAAACAATTCTGGCCTTTACTTATTTTACTTCATCTAGATCCCCTATTTAACTTTTTTTTTTTTTTACGTTTTTATATTTAGATTTATTTTTCCTGTATTATTTTTTCGTTATATAATTACAAATAAAATCAGGCAGTAAGGGGATAACAATTTAGACAAATAATGATTTATTTCTCAATATTAGTTTTATTTGGCTTCTCAACACATTAGTGATACTGAAAGTAGTGATTTAAGTCAGTTATTTACAGGGTTTGTACACATTTAACTATTCAATTCAAATTACTAAAGTTACAAACATAAGCTTATATCAAGTCTTACAAATAAATATAACATTTTATATTTAAACATATTCGTCAATCTGCTGACAAGCGTTTGTTTAATAACTGGTATATTATGATCATTAGCAGGCCCCTGTGGGTGAAAATAATAGCAGGTAAATGTTACCTCTCCACTGCGCTCCTCCAGCCTGAGAAAAATTCGTCGCTGGTTTTACTGCCGCCGAAGCCGGCTAAACCGACTCTCCTCCTCCAATAACAAGTAAATAAAAAAAATAATTCAATATCCATTTTTTTGCGTCGTTTATCGGCGCTGGTGCTGGTTTTCCCCGGGCTTGGGGTAGACGTGATGACGTCGTGTCGCAACCAGGAAGTGCTCCAAAGGCTAGACCGTCCCATTTACCAACGGCTGAGGATCCTCCGGAGCATCCTCCGATGGCTGGGTCCTCCTAAGGCTGAGTAGGCTGGGTCCTTCGAAGGACGCAGCCGCCGAATTGAGACACAGCTTTTATATATGTCTATGTTCCCTCCCGTGAAGTTACGTGAGACTTGTGTTACGTCAGCATTTCCAATATGGCTGTCCTTGACATCAAGCCCCGCCTTCCCGCAGGCTGCAGCGGGATGCTTCTCCCCCGATCTGCGGTCTGCAGTCAGGGGCTACTCGAACGCAGGATGACGTTCAGACAGGACAAAGAGAAATAACATACACTAAGATTTTTTTTAGCTACTTCCAGGGGGAAAAAATCGCCGTCATTTGGCCTGTGGTCTTTATTTTATTTATTTACAGAGACTGATTTGATTTGTCACCAATAAGGAAGGGCAGTTGCGGTTTATTACCGAATCCCTCTGTAAAAAAAATAAATATTTGGTGGCTCTAGAATAGTTTTCTTTTGGTTTCTGGGGTGAATTTGGTGTAAAGTATGCGGTGCTTCGAAACCTCTTGTCTTCAGCCAATCTGAACAGTTAGAGCTGAGACGACACAGCGACTGCTCCGGTAAGCAACCTGTTCAACTCCTGAGGATTAAGCGTTTGACATTATGTTAGCCTCCCAGCTACTCATACAGCCCTGATGCTCACAAGCCAACAGCGCTTTAAGTGAGTTGCACGGTAACTAGGTCATGTTGCTGTACTAGACTCTGGACAATCATTGGGTCAAATACTGAGCGGCTTCACGATAACGTCACTAAATATCTTTAGCGTGTATGCATCCGAGGCGGTCTCCTCCACGCATCTGAAGCGGTGCCAAGACATAACGTCTAGATTGAAGGAAATTTAAGGATGAATATCTAAAGACGAAGCTACAGCGCTTAACTCGTGTCTTGGGTTGATGAACTGAGTCAGAGACCTTTCTAGCTTCAGATCTTTAGGGGTGCTCAGCCTCCACTGAACAGTTGACTTTGCTAATCGGTTTCAACAAATTAAATAAGTACTGTTTAGTTATAAGGTCAGGTTAACCCAGCACGTATTCATGACCATCTATGACTTCCCTCTCGACATACACTAGCATGCAGCCTAGTGCTAAATATGAAAATTCACAGGATATAATCAGTAAGTCTTTCTATGTAGTTATGATTGCAGTTGCCAGTCATCACAGATTTGTATCCACAATGTGAAATGATCTAAGCTAAGAATGTTAAACTGTAGGGCTGTCCAGAGTTTGTAAAGATAAAGTGCTGGATCAGAAATGCAACGTTGTGTCTGTTTCTAGGTGTTGATGTTCTGGAGAACTGTGGTGTGGTACAGGACCACCAGGCTCTTCATGTCTAGTGGCTGCAGTCAGTCTAAATTTGCTGTGGAACAAAGCTAAAAGCAGTCTACTGGAGTAAAATTGGCTACAGTCGTTCCTACCCATTATTTATTAATTTATGTGAGCAGAAACACATTGCATCTGGGAAAAAAATATTCTAATACTGATTAACAGTTACATAGCTTTTATATTGCAAAAAAGGAAATAAAGCCAAGTCAGGCAAACAATAGACCGAGTAACTGATCATCAGGGAATGATAAGCAATAATGTTTTCAGCACTGATTCCCCTTTTGAATTACATCAAAGACACTCATTCCGCTCTGCTTTGGGAGAACTCAGCTGGGTTACCTTTCCTTAAAGGAACAACAATAGGGGGTTTTCAGGTGACATCACGCTCACGTGACTACTCAGCGCATCCGCCATATTGGGTGTCAGTCGTTTCGCACCGTTGACCTGCATTGTATGACGCCTTAGGCAGTATTGGAAGTGAACAATGGGGAAAACGTGTTTAATGGTTGGTTGCACGGCCCGTGGAGGTGGAGAACAACGCTCTTTCTATCGCCTACCAGCCGTAATAGTGAATCAGTGTGAAAAAACAAAACAGCTCTCTGAACAACGCCGTCACCTATGGCTGACACGGATATCCAGGTCCGATTTGGACGGTGTTAAGCTGGAATACGCCGGAGTCTGCGGTGCTCACTTTGTCACAGGTAATTAACTGTTAAGCATTTAAAACATGTAAGAATATATTAATAATAGGGCTTGGGCGTCATGACGTATTACTTTCCGCGGCTGCCATGTTGACTGCCTCCGCCGCCTCTACTGCCTTTGACTACCGCGTACTGTACTCCCTCTCTCAGCCGTGTTTTAATTTGATTAATTTCACCTTAACTTGATTTCAACCATGGTAAACCGTTGCTGTATTGTGGGCTGTAACAGCGCAACACATGATCGCCATGGGAAAAACATAGAAAATGGGTTAACTTTCCACCGCTTTCCTGCCTGGAGGCGCAACCACGAAGAACAAGTGTCAGAGATAACAAAGAGTCGTCGGCTCGCTTGGATCGCGGCTGTAAGTCGACCGAACATAACTTTCCACAGTATCCCGATGTCAATGAGAGTGTGTTCTAAACCTTTGAAACACATAGCAGCTAGTTAAAAGTACATTACATGCGTGAGTGGTTGTTAGCACTAACGGTTAGCATGTGCCAGAGCCCGTCTGAGCACAGCTTACCTTTGAACGAGTTACTGTGTTCCCACTGTTTGCTGGCTTTATGATCTGCAGCTCCTACCGGCACCTACCGGCGCCAATACGGTAAATACAACTTAATTTTGCACTGGTCATTGTTCTGCTTAAATAATTAAAGCAGCGAGCGGCGTCGATCAGCCCTGCAGCCAAGCGCTTTCGCCCACCGCCAGCCGTCAGCCACCGCAGAAGCATGTGACGCATTTGCGTCGGATTGTTAACATTTTTACCATCTTATTAAAACTCACCCGTCCACGTATGATGGCGATTTCCTTGATGTACATAACTTCGACATCTGGTACCCAACCAGATGTGAACTGGTTGTGAGCCTCTAGACCCTTGTAAGCTCTCATTTCCTCAAGAGTGTGCAGAGGGTTTTCACTGAACACCAGGTAATGCACTATGTCGCCGTGCTCTACATTTGGCCAATCATCTGGATTACGGCTAAACAAGGCACCGTGGAGGGCATAGGGGTCCATATGGTCGATCACGGAACATTTCCTCAGATATACGTCCTTATCTGGTCGCTCTAGCGTGCTGGCGTACTTATCCATTCGCGATACGATAATACGTGTACGACAACTAGAGATAAGGAAGTGTGCCACCCAATATGGCGGACCGGAAGTTGGCCAGTGACGTCAGTGAAAACCCCCTATTAGTAATTAAAGCTGCTAGCAGCATTGGCGGCCCTCACAGCTCACCGCTGCTCGGCCTATGTCGCCACCGTGGAAGCGTTGCTTGAGGACCTCCATGCCAACCGCGGGATTGGCGCTCAATTCCCCCTATCGCCACCATTGCAATAGTCGTAACTAGTGATGGGTAGATGAGGCGTCAATTTCGACACATTGCCAAACTGTATTAATACTGTGTCAATACTGTGTCACTGAATACGGATTCTGCTGGAACTTAAAAATCCCTACTGGCAACCTAGTTGACAGACTCAACTGACATAGATTTGATGACCTAGTATCAGAATAATAGAATTTAGCTGTTGCTTCTAGAAAATGGATGTGAGAAGACTTTTGTCAGTCACTGTGTATGATTTGCTTTGTGAGAAAATCCAGATCACTCTTGTTAACTTCAACAATTGTCTTGTTTAAAGACTAATATGTAATTTAATTAATAAACTTACTAAAATAATTTTCCCATTTTATATTTACTGTGATACATCTGTAGTTTTTAAATAAGGCAGAATCTCTTCATTTATCTGCCATTCAAACGTATTGTAATGAAAAAGGGTGAAACAGCGCCAATAGATGCCGAAAGTGGTATTTATTTGTTCCATAGAGAATGAATAGGCAGTTTCTGTGAAATTCAAATATTTATAAAAACTCAACTGTTGGGGGCGTACCCGTGGCGCAGCTGGTAGCTCGACCCATCTACGAAGGCCTTTAGTCCTCGACATCGAATCCGACCCGCGGTCCTTTGCCGTATGTCTATGGAAGTAAATCTGCGTCACTGGGATCTGAATTAAAAATACCACTGAAATTTAAATGTTGTATGTTTGTACTTACTCTTTCAGTGTTAAAATATATCCAGAAAACACACCTAAAAAAAATCATTTTCATTATTTCCATACAGTTGAAATTTCATTTGTTATTTTCTCTTTAAGCTAAAAATTCAAATCAGTATTTCAAAGTGATTATATTTTCAATACCTATTTTTCAGTGTTAAAAAAAACTGCATATAAAAAAATTCAACCTTTCAAAATTCAAACTCAATATTTTCAATCTTCTGAGATTCAACTTGCTCCATTTCACTGTCTTAAATTCAGCATTAAAAATTGGTGTAAAAAGGGGAGGGTTACTTCAGGTCACAGACATTAGCAATAGATTGTGGTGTCCAACACCCAGCCAATCCCGGTACGTTTTCTTAGTCACGTGACGTGGCACCCGCACTGAAGGAAAACCAGCATCTCGGAGGTGGTCATGTAAGCTAACACTAACTGACTGGTGAGTTTATTGTTTTCATTTTTCTGTAGTATTGCTTTTCTTTGCGCATGAAAGTCAATACATAGGGTGTGTCCCAATTCAAGGGGTCTAGCCCAAGAAGGATTCGACCCAGGTGGACCGCGTCCTTTGCATACTGCAAAAACCAGGGAGGCTAGCTGTGAATTGGAACCTTCTAGCCTTCACCGCTCACCCGTTGCCTAGCAACCGTGACAGCGTGAACCACAGCTGTGACGCTTAGCTGAACCAATGTCAGATAAATGTTCAGTGATTTTTATGTAAAATAAAAACAAAAAATAAACTGATTACAAATTTAATTTCTTTTATTTGTTACTAAACGTTTAGCAACTTCACCTCCAAAACCTCTTTCTTTAAAATAAATATTTATTTACTTGTAAGAGCAAATATTTCCCATAAAAATTAGGCTTGTCTCTTCTCAGGAAGGGACAGAGCTTCGCTTTGGAATCTAATGGCGATTTTTCTTTTTCCTAACTTGTGATTTTCTTTCGGGGTGATAAAGATGCAGCAAACTACCATGCAGGTGTTTCCTCCACCATTAGACTGCCGTGGCACCCGCTGCCAAATTCCAGCGAGTCTTCACTGATACAGCCCCTGAATTGAGACACACCCTTACAACTTGATTTAAAACATGGCTTTGGGTATCAGTTTCTCTGTTTTTAAATAGTAATTTAATTTACATTCTTTTTAGTTTGGGGTACCAAATGTTGAATGCTTAGCAACACTATAAAAAACCTCGTTTGGGTTTGTTAATTGATTAAAAAGCTTACTGTTTTTGAAAATTATTAGAAATTAGAATGTAACCACATTCTGTTATTTATTTTAGATTAAATATCTTACTGTAATTTTACACAATTTTAAACAATAATGAATATTCTATTTCAAAATTCTAATTTAATTTTTAATGACAATTTTATGACATTGTTTTTTCTTTTTCTTCTCTCTGTTCAAGGAACTTTTTCTGGGTCATATTTTTGATAGACTCCGTGATCATTTGGAGCATGTTCTTCAGCATGTGCCACTGGATCTGGACTACCTAGATTTCATCTGCCCTCTAGAGCTTGTTTTTTTTAAATGCCTTGTCTTGTCAAGTAACTGTTCCTTGAGAAATTTTGGATGCAGTGGGTCATTACTAGTTTTGTGTTAATGATTTCCACATCTAATATGTATATAATTTGTTATCTGAGAAAATTAGAAGATCGAATTATTGTTTCTAAATGTTCACAACATAATGGTTTCATTAAAACAATGCCGCTTCATGTAGATGGAAAACTCTGAAACAGCATAAATGCAGATATGTCAGGGTGCAGGTCTCCCTTCTGCACCATGGACAGTTCGAGATCCTTCCACCATCCACTCTGCCCTGCTTCACTCCATGCTGGATCAGATTCACCTGCTGCAATAATCAAGTCCGGACTCAATACACCTGCCAGCTCTCCTTTATAAGCCCTCTTCAGTTTTCTCCTCGTCGCTGGGTCATCTGCATTCTCACCTTGTTGCCTGCCTGAGTTTCACACGTCAACTAGCCTGTGTTTTCTGCATCTTCCTGCCTGAGATCCCTACCTCAGACTCCGTGCTCAGCCGACTACCTGCTCCAGCTCCGCCGCGTCTCCACCCTCAGCCATCTCCACCACCACTCGTCTGTTCCAGTCCGGTACAGTCTTTGGTCACGTCTCCATTACTCAAAGTCTTCAATAAAGCTCCTTAAACGTAGCTCTGTGTGTGGTGGTGTTCGGGTTCATCAGAACAAATCCTGACAAGATCATGTTTCAAAATGCATGTTGAATAATCACAGCAGACCAAAGCCAGTTTGGCAAGAGGAAATACAGGCTAAAATATCATCATTAAAAGATTTGTAGTCGTTGTAGTGGCTTGGGGTTTCCAAAGTTTCATAGCAAGTGGCAGCTGTGGGGTACTTGCTTTGGACAAACTCCACAGACAGACGTGCTGCTAAATTCTCCCATCCAGAATTTCATGAGCTCTTTCGGTTCAGGTGGTATGGCTTTGAAAGGAAACAAAATAAAAGAGCACAATCTAATTTATCCATAAACCAGAACATATAGATAAATGAGTATGTTTGTAAGACTAAGGTAAAAGGAAATCTGCTAGACAGTTTTCCATTTTCTTAAAATCCACACGTAAAGCTTTGGATCTACATGTTGCAATAGAGCTGCGCTACACAGACGGAACACACAGGAACATGCAAACTTCACTGTTTGATTTACTCTGGAGCTAAGATTAAATCACAACTGTAACATACCACTGCTAAGTAGTAAGAAACAATCATTTCCATAGCGATGCTTTCTAGCAAAGTAATTGAAAACCTCCAATCAAACACTGGTAAACTCACAATTTGCAATGAACTGTCTCAGATATCCTGAAATGTTCCATTTGGTTTGACTTGAGCAGTCATCGTCATCTTCAGGACTTCCAACATCTGGAACATTTGTATTCTGCAGGTTTGCAAAAAAATGTCTTAAATAAAATATGTTTGATGAAATCGATGAGGGATGCAAAACCATAATTCTAGTAATTTAAAAGTTACCTCTGGACACAGGGATGGTTCCTCTTTTGGAAAAAGGAGGAGTACAGCATCTGGTCGCAGAGTCACCAGTGTCCATATTTGGGTTTCTTTCAAGCCTTGTCTAAGCTGCTTTAGCTGTCTTGTGACTCGTCCAAGAACCTATTTAAAATAAATAGCAATTTTATTACTAAACCCCTGAAAGTTATTGCAAAACCAGTGCACTGCACTGGTAATCAAACTAAAAACAAGGATCAAAGCCGACACTAATGTGTACACAAAAATTTTAATAATTCATGTAGCACTGAAGAAAGGAAAGTCAGTAGAATTAATAGCCAATGTAAAAGGATGAGTTTTTAAAAGAAAACGATTGAGTTTTAGAATATGCTAAAAATGCATGTTATTTAATTCATAGCTACTCAAACACATGTTTTAAATCAAGTTGTAAGATAATTTATTGACTTTCATGCGCAAAGAACAGCAATACTACAGAAAAATGAAAGCAAAAAACTCACCGTTCAGTTAGCGTTAGCTTACATGACCACCTCCGAGATGCTGGTTTTCCTTCAGTGCTGGCGCCACGTCACGTTACTAAGAAAACATAACGGGACTGGCTGGGTGTGGGACACCACAATCCATTGCTAATGTCTGTGACCTGAAGTAACCCTTCCCTTTTTACACCAAATTTTAACGCTGAATTTAAGACAGTGAAATGGAGCAAGTTGAATCTCAGGAGGTTGAAAATATTGAGTTTGAATTTTGAAAGGTTGAATTTTTTTATATGCAGATTTTTTTAACACTAAAAAATTAAACTGAAAAATAGGTATTGAAAACGTAATCACTTTGAAATACTAATTTGAATTTTTAGCTTAAAGAGAAAATAACAAATGACATTTCAACTGTATAGAAATAATAACAATGAATTTTTTTAGATTAAAAATGTTTCCTGAATATATTTTAACACTGAAAGAGCAAGTACAAACATACATTTAAATTTCAGTGGTATTTTTAATTCACATCCCAGCGACACATATGTACTTCCATATATGTCTCTCCCCCTCTTCCACCCCCTTCCTGTCAGGCTACTGTCATAAAAAGCGAGCCACTAGAGCCATAAAAAATACCTAAAAAAAAAAAAAAAAAAAAAAATCAACCGTTGGCCCTAAAATCCTGGAAATATTTACAGGTAATCTGGAATGCGTGTTCTAACTGCTAATTTCTTTCAATGTAGTTTGACTGATTTTTTTTTTTTTTTTTTTTTTAGAGCTTATAGTGACATGGGCAAAAACTTTAATGTGACCTAATTTAGTCGAACAGGTATGGATTTTCACCAAACTGACAACGTATTTTAGGCTCTGTTAACTGAAGATTTGTGCCCATTTACAAAAAGATTGAGACATGCATGTTGCAGATATAGTGATTGTTCATTTGACAAACTTTTAAAATTTAGAGTGACGGACATAAAAAAAAAGCTTGGATTAGAGTGTACCATTTGCTTTAATCTAGCCAAGGAATAAATCCTGACATTCTAAGGTCATAAAAACAAACGGCTGATTTTTTTTGTGAATTTATTTCATTTACCGAATAATAGGTGTTTGAACAGACAAAATGGTGGTTTTGATCCAAAATGGCGGACTTCCTGTGGGGTTGGGACCATGGATCCAAGAGACTTTTTTGTAGGTCCTCATCAGTTACATATGTATATCCAATTTCATAAACCTCGGACAAAGCATGGCTTGGGGCTGATGTTTTGAAATATTCTAGAAGGCGCCGCTGTAGAGCAAGTAGGCCACGCCCACAGGAAATTTCACTGGACTGAGATCAAATTTGTTGAATTTGGTACAGATCAGATGAAAAATGTGGAAACTTTAGAGCAGTTTCGCCACACCCATTTTCAACTCTATTAATATCCAAAGACTTTCATTGGGGGACAACTTTCTGCCAAGCTTAGTCAGTTTTCGTATATGTTTAGGCCCCCAAAAAGGCTGCTGAAGTGGCGGAAACACAGATACAATAGGCCTTTGCAATGCTTCGCTGCAAAGGCCTATTAATCACACCTGGTGGCTAAAAGCAGAACAACACATACACATAGCCTGCTGTTTCTAAATGGTCCGTTGCTGCTGTGAAATTCCACTGAATTATTACTTGCACAGAATAGATTCGTAATTTTGCATTTTGTTCTATTTCTGTTCTGTTTCTCTCACTGGCTTCCATGTTTGCTGCTCATTTGCTAACATAAAATACCAAATACTGTGCTCTGTTTTGGGAACCCTGGGAACTCTCATATGATTGACACAGGAATCAGGAAGTGAACACATGCTACACTATGGGGCCATTATTGTTGCAATATTATTAGCAAATGTGTGTGGAGAGTTGTGTGTGTGTATCTCCATTTGTGTGTGCAGTGGGATTTGAAAATGTGTAAATAAATCTGTAAATGTGTGAGGAGATTTGTGTGTCGGTACAACACTCTGCAAATGTGTAAAACTACTTGTGTGTAATCTGTTTTGAGAATGTGTAAAAAATCCTCAAATCTGTATTCAGATCTACAAATGTGTACTGAGATTTGCAAATGTGCAAAAAATCCACAAATCTGTATTCAGATCTACAAATGTGTACTGAGATTTGTAAATGTGTAAAAAATCCACAAATCTATATTCGGATATACAAATGTGTACTGAGATTTGCAAATGTGTACTGAGATTTGCAAACGTGTAGATCAATCTGTAAGCACACACAGAGACACTTGTGTCTGAAGTATTTTCGCTTCAAGACCCAGAAATACAGACAAATCATTGGTTACAAGTCAAGCGGTTTGTAATTTGTAATTTTTGTAATTTTTATTAAGGATCCCCATTAGCTGTTGCCATGGCAAACAACTAGTCTTCCTGGGGCCCACATTAAAAACATACAGTAAAAAGCACAGTCACAAATATAAAATTTCCAAAAAATTTATTTCTCAAAAATGATCAGAGAATGCACAAAAGAAAAAGTAAAATAAAATAGCCAATAAAACAGCCAATAAAACAAAAACACTTCAGGGCATCAAATGGAGTCTCAGATTATTTTTAAAAGATAATTTACTATGAGTGCAGCACATGTATTGAGGTAGATTGTTCCAAGGATGCAATGATCTATTTATAAAAGATCTCTTTAGAGCATTGGTTTATGGACCTGGTAAAACAAGCTGCCCATTACAGGATCCTCTAGTGTTGTGATCATGAACAGAATTACTAAAAACAATTTGTGAATGTATAAAATCAGGAACATTAATGCTCATGACTGACTTAAACAGGATAAGTGTATTAAAAGGAATTTGTTCTCAACCGTAAGCCAGGAAAAAGGGCATGCATCTGGTTGACATTAGATCTAATGTGGCACCCCAGTACTAACCATGCTGCCTTGTTCTGAACAACCTGGAGCTTTTTGATTTAACCCCTGGCAGCAGATGTCCACATTGTAGAGCAATAGTCAAGATGAAACACTGAACTCTGAACTATTTGACATAAAAGGGGACAGGCCACAAAAGAGTAACATTTCCTTGCGGAACTAATTGCTCTTCCCATTTTTACAATAATATTATTATTGTTTATCGGTCGGCTCTCTTTACACATGAGATTTTTGCTACACTTCTGCCATGTGATATGCACAAATGCGTAAAAAGGATTTGTATGTGTAATTTTTTGAGTTGAAGCCCTGAGCGCAGGCTCACAGGCTCCCTCTTCCGGCTGCGGGAGGTCACGTGACTTTCAATTCAATTTTATTTATATAGCGCCAATTCATGAAACATGTCATCTCGAGGCACTTTACAAAGTCAGAATCAGTCAGATTATACAGAGTGGTCAAAAATGTCTTATATAAGGGAACCAGTTGATTGCTTCAAAGTCCCGACAAGCAGCATTCACTCCTGAAGAAGCGTAGAGCTACAGGGATAGTTGTCTGCATTGTCCATGGCTTTGCAGCAATCCCTCATACTGAGCAAGCATGAAGCGACAGTGGAAAGAAAAACCACCCATTAGCGGGAAGGAAAACCTCCAGCAGAACCGGGCTCAGTATGAACGGTCATCTGCCTCGACCGACTGGGGGTTACAGAAGACAGAGCAAAGACACAACAAGACAGACAAAAAAGCACAGAAGCAAACATTGATCCAGTAATCTGTTCTACATTAGATGATAATAGCGGGTGATCTGTCTTCCTTGGATGATGTCACAGTTAACAGAACGTCAGACCAGGTGTGCCTACTATGAAGAAAAAAGAGAGAGAGCAAAAAGTTAAAAGCTGAAATGACGACAGTCATTTCAATGTAATTCAATGCAAATCTGGAGAACAGTAGACTGGACAGTAGAAATCAGTAGAGTGAGGAAAATAGGCCCTGATGTCCTCCAGTAGCCTAAGCCTATAGCAGCACAACTATAGAGGTAGCGCAGGGTAACATGACAGGGGCGGATCCAGGATTTTTCAAAGGGGGGTGCACACCTAAAGGTCATGGGGTCAAGGGTCATGGGGTCGAGACAATGTGAGGCTAAATGACCAAAGAATGCCATCTTTACTTTTTCACACTACCCTAATTATTCATCTAAGGATTTTTTTATTGATAATTTTAATGGATGAACATAAGTGGAATTAGCATGATTACCTTATTGTAATTGAAAATTGGGTTTTAAGTCAAAATCTTGTGCTTTTTACAGCATGCACAAGGTTAAAAAGTAGTTTGAAGAAAAATTAACCTTATCAACAATTAATCAAACAAAGATTTTCTTTATTTCCAGAAATTATATTTATACAGAGAATGAAATAAAAAGACCCAAGGACTAAAGAACAGTTTGGTATGGTTCAAGTGACAAAATAGTTTTAAAAATATACATGTATTTTAACAATATATTTTAACCATATAAACTATATTAAAAATACTTAGAAAGACTCAAGGACTTAAGAACAGTTTGTTATGGTTCAAGTGACAAAGGATTTTTTAACATATTTTAACAAGATAAACCATATTGAGAATTTTTTTTTTAAAGTAAGTTAAACCAATGAACAGGTACGGTGAAGTTAAGCCATAAGCCTTTAATAGAACTGTAAGACTTGACAAAGAATATTGTTCTCTTCTACAACACCTTCAACTTTATGATGACAATGATAATGGGTTTATGAATGTCAACCCTCTAGGATGCTACTGGGCAAATATGTTTATGATTTTGTTGATGTCTAAATGAATGTCCTTGTGGACTTACATAAGTAGCAAAGCCACAAACCTTTCCTGTCCCATTGTTGACCTCAGCAAAGTTTTCACTGCTTTAAGGCCTGAGTTAACATGTTCCACAGAAGCACTGGTAACAGGTATAACTGACAGAAGGTGAAGAATCATATAAATGTTTGGGTAGCACTATTTGTTATCCTTAGAATTTCAGGGAGAGAGCTGGGTTTTTCCACTGATGACGACCACTTTGTGTGCCACAACTTCACTTCCTGCCTGAATGTTGATCCTGATGGTAGATCATCTTTATATGATGTAAAGATCTCTTTCTCACTCTCATCGTTCATCATATGCAAGTTGCTTGGCAATAGTTTTAAGCCTAGTATGTTTTCATAAAGGAGACCATTCTTAGTTTTAACAAAAAAAGGCATGTGGCACTAAAAGGTTTAGATCAGACATTGCACACTACACAATAACTATTGTATGGGTGTCAGTGTCCACTATTTTTTTTACTTTACACTTTTTTATTACTTTTCAAAAACTGCAACAAAAATTAAATTTTCATAACTTTCCCGTTACTTGAAAAAGTTTTCCTGAAATTGCATTACTTTACAACTTTACACAACTTGTGAGAACCCCATGTTTTCTCATTATCAACATTTTCTAATGATCATCATACTTTTTTTCTGTGGGGAGAATATAAGACTAAGGTTGATCCATACTGCAATCTGGAAGGTGGCAGTAATGCACCTAAAAGTTGTTTGCCAACCACTATTAAAAATGGATGGGAAGGAAATATTTATGCAGAGTATTCTGGGATAAGTAAATATAGCATACTGTAAAACTGTAATTACATCTAAAATTGCTCCATGATTATTTGAAATGTCAACAGTAAATTTAGAAACAAAAAAATAGAACAGTCTTGTGGATGTTTGTATCAAATTATTCAGCAGTATTTAGTTATAAGGTATAAAAATATGACACAAATATATACAGATGCATCAAAAGAGGAAAATGGTAAAACAGGAGTAGCAGTATATATTCCGAAAGAAAATATTTCTATAAAAAGAAGAACAACAGATAATTTATCAATTTTTTTCAGAAGAGATGTTGGCAATTACTTTGGCATTACAATGGGTGCTGGAGGTGAAGCCTAGAAATGTAGTTATCTGTTCAGATTCATTGTCTTGCCTGACTAGTTTTAAAAGTGGAAAATCTGAAAGCCGTCAAGATCTTCTAGATGAAGTCAGTTATTTAATATATAGTATACAGCAACAAAAAATTAGTATTCAATTTACATGGGTTCCAGCACATTAAGGAATTTTAGGTAATGAAAAAGTAGATAAATTAGCGAAAGAAGCAGTTAAGGCGAGAGGAATTGAATATGATGTCCCGCTAAGTAGAAAAGAAATAAAAGTAATTATTAAAGATAAAATAAATAATATATGGCAGGAGAGATAGAATTTAGAAGAAAAAGGAAGACATGTATATAAAATACAGAAAGATATAAGATATAATAGTATAATGAATAGAAGAGAGGAAATATGGATAAACAGGGTTAGGATAGGGCATACTAGTTTAAATACTGGTTTAGAAATAATAGGGAAACATCCAACAGGTAATTGTTCTTATTGTGGAGAAATCGAAGGAGCAGAACATGTTTTGATTTATTGTAGAAAATATAGTTAGGAATATACGGGGTAATCAGAGCTCTGATATATGATGGAGCTTGATTATTAAGGGCTTTATTCGTTAGAAGAAGAATTTTAAATTATATTCTTGATTTAACAGGAAGCCAATGAAGGAAAGCTAAAATTGGAGAAATATGATCCCTCTTGTTGATTTTCATCAGAACTCTTGCCGCAGCATTTTGGATCAGCTGAAGACTTCAAAGTGCATTTTGTGGACTTCCTTATAGTAAAGAATTACAATAGTCCAGCCTAGAAGTAACAAATGCATGGACTAGTTTTTCAGCATCACCCCTGGACAGAATGTTTCTAATTTTGGCGATATTCCTGAGGTGAAAAAAGGAAACCCTGGAAACCTGTTTAATATGGGATTTAAATGACATGTCTTGGTCGAAAACAATACCAAGATTTTTTACTTTATTACCAGAGGCCAATTTAGCCTGTGGTACATATCCATTTACCAAGGATAGATTAATCATGTCTAAAATAGGACCACTGATCAGAGGGAATACCTCCTTAAACAACTTGGTTGGGATTGGGTCTAACATACAGGTAGAAGATTTAGATGAAGCTAAAATTTTAGATACCTCAGAAAGCTTTACTGCTTCTAAACAGATCAGACACTGCGCAGGTTCTAAAGATTCCTCCAACGCTGCCTCACTTACTGAGGACGAGGTAATCAAGAATTGTACCAAAGCGTTTTGCTACCAGACGGCTGACAAGGCAACTTGTTATAACTAAATAACATTCTCGTTTTAATGGCAAAAGTTTCTAGTTTTAATGAGAGTCTTATCTTGCTAAAACGAGATAATTTTCTCCTCATAACTACGCAATATAACCCGGCATTAGCTCGTGGGATATTTGAGTGTCATCGGAGAAGATGGAGAGACAGAGGGAGACCCTTTATTTCTTTTTAAGAAGTCATCATTTGTCGGAGGAATGTATTTCTGCACTCCTCAGTGCAGAAATACATTCTGACCTTGTCACTCCTCAGTGACAAGGTCAGCCATTCATATAAATCAAGTAGCCTACTTGAAATTTGATCAATTCGGCAGTTATTATTTATAGTTAACAACTTTGCTCTGGATACACTTGCATCACTGTAGTACCGTCTCTGGTTCTGTTTACACAGTGAAAACAGGTTTGCGTTGCGTTTGTACTGTCCATTTACACACTTCAAGGTTTAACTGTTGCTTAGGGGGACTTTGAGCTATAGCTGTGGGTTTATTCACAATAGTTTGCAGCCGAAACAGTACTCCGCCAGCAGCTGTTTTCTTCTTCTGGGCTAATTTGACGCGAGCTTCAAAAATCACAGCACTACTAGTGGTGCTGCATGGGAATTACACCGTTTAAGTACTCAGTGTAAACAGGACCTTTGACTGCAAATGTACCTATGCCTTTAGGAATTTCAATTAAATATAATTAAAATAAATTTTAATTCGACACTTGTAGGGCTAATTAAACGTATGTGTATTTTACACAATGAAAGTGAAGCTAGATAAAGCTACATTTATCCATATATTATTGTCTCAAAACAAAGTGATGAATACGGAGCTTTCTAATGTGACTATTCACAAGCCAGTGAAGGACAGCTATTTATATCAGCTCCATTAATAAACCCAGTCAACTACTGACATGCTTTAATAAGGGGAAAAGTAAAAACTGATAATCGATTATCATTGCTGTATATTCAAAAGTTATTATCAGAATTTATCAATAAAAGCTCCTAGCAGCAAGGCACCACATTCTGTTCTCAGTTTATTAGTTGTGTTGCAGTGTAGGGTTGAGCGATTTTAACATTAATCCAGTCTAACCATTAATCACAATTTTAAACAGCAGCTATTCTCCTTTTGATGGGAATTCTGTAAAAGTAATTTTTTAAATTCCCATAAACAAAAACATTAAGGTTGGTGGACCAGGTTTAAGATAGCTACATTAAAAATACAGCCAGAAAATCAGGAATCTTCTCTTTTACATCTTAGAATGTCTTTGCATTTGATCTGAAAATTTAAATACTTAAAAACATTGAATTTGGAATATTTAGCTTCTTACATTTAGCAGAAGGAACATGTTTAATTTTTTAGAAAGGATATATAAATAAATGGTTATTTTCACCTTTTGTTTAAAATAAAAAACTTGAAAAAACAACAAAATCTCTGCTGTGTTTACAGGTTGGCATCTGTAAAGCTGAATACATGGATGGTAGCTGTCCAAAAGTTATTGCTGGATATTTTGTTTCAGAAGTTGAGAAAAGAGGGGGTACACTGTAAAAAAAATACTGTAAAATTTACAGTAAATTACTGGCAGCAGTGTTGCCACCCGGTTAATGTAAAATTTACAGTCAGGTTACTGTAATTTTATTTACAGTTTTACTGTAATTTTATCACAGTCTTACTGTAATTTTGTGATAATTTATTGTAATTCTATCAGTTTTACTGTAACTTTTGAACACATTTACTGTAATTCTATTAGTTCTACTGTATTTTTTTACAGTTAAATTCTGTTTTCTTTTCATTAAAGGAGCTATAAGTAAGACATTCACTGTAAAAATCAACCCAAATCATTCTCATTTAATTTCAATTAAATTTTATTTATATAGTGCTATTTCACAACACATGCCATTTCAAGAAACTTTACAAAGTAAAATTCAATCAACTCATACAGACAGGTTGGTCAGAAAGTTTCCTCTCTAAGGAAACCCAGCAGGTTGCATCAAGTCTCTCCAAGCAGCATTCTATGGTGATAATTTCCTGCCAAAAGGTTGTAAGCAAAAAAATGTGTTGCACACAAATAAAACCTGTTTTGCACACAAAATGATATGTCTCACACAAAAAAAATTGTTTTGCAAACTGTTCGCCAACCTTGCACTCAAAATATCATTTATAAGTTTTCCTCGAGTACAAAACGGTCTCTGCTCGCACAAAACAGCCTCTGCTCGAGTACGAAACAATCCCACCACCGCTGCGGTAAATTTGTGCCAAAAGTCACGTGATGCATTGAGTTGTTGTTCAGACTTTCCGACAGCAGGGGGCGCACCCAAAAAAACTGAAACGCGCCGGTTTGGCAGAGGAAGAGAGACGTGATATCACAGCTAACAGCATCAGCACCCCACAGGTAACTTTCGAAACTTTCCCGGTGAAAAAGTAACAGCTCACTATGCTGATAGATCATGTAAGATTTCAGTTAAAGGCCCTGTTTAGTTTTATCTCTGATCTAAAAATGCTGTGTAACGGACTTTTGAAAAATAATGTATTTAAACCATGATTTGATCTTTAACTCTCCTTTCAGAATTGAATGTCTTTGGAGAGACTTGTGGTGCGCAGGAACTAACATACACAACAATGTGTTGCACTCAGGAGAGGACAACAATTTGCTTGACCTGTCAAACATGTTAGATAACTTCTGTTGTCACTATTTATTTGTCCCAAGACTACACCTAAGTTTTCACACCATCAGCAGTGGCTGGGATGACAATTCACTCAGAACTGAAGGGACTCTAACACTAAGTCAGTTATGGGAGATGGGAAGCATCCAGCATGCTGTGATAGAACCAGAAATCACAGAGGTAAGATGGATTTTTTTGTGCTTGCTATTATACAGTTTCTCACATTAATGCGTATATTTCAAACCAGAAATGAATTTATCTGATCATTTATCTGATCACTCCAATACAACAAAACATTGAGTACATCAGAGAGGTGGCACTGAAACTGGTTTCTTTGAAATTTGTTTATTATGGTCCTTCAAAATAATGAATGGATTTTGGAGTCATTTGCTTTTCCATCCTTAGCTTCATGAATTCAATTATATTCAGTAAGTTGTAGCAACAGAATCATGGCCTCTTTTTTTATTCTCTATATATCTCTCTTTTTTGCAGGGATTTGCCTGCCTCGTATTGACTTAGACGACAGTGGACTGCTGGATGACCCACACTGTGGGGTCACTAATCCTGAAACTGGCAATGTGTTGAGCCCCGAACAACTGGTAGCACTGAGGGCAGCCATGGATGCACTGGGACATTCTGAATCGCACGGCTCAGATATATATATATATATATATATGTATATATGTTGCTACTGTCCAGTATGACCAACACTTTACGGGTTTAATCTTATTGTGGTTACCATTGTTGCAAAAGGTTTTTAAGTAGTAAAATCTAGCCAGGGAAATGTAACTAAGTTAGTGTATTCACTGAATAAAAGTGTAGAACTGCTGGGATTATGATGGTAGATGTGTATGGTACTGTATAAACATTTTGAAAATGCTGAGGTTATTGGAAAAAAGGGCACATGGGGCTGTTACTAAAACTGAGGATGCAAACATTGTGGGAAAATTAAACAGTTCTTTATTTTCCACATTGCATAATAAACATACCCTTTCATAAAGTCTTCATTTCCAATTCTTACCAATATCAAAGTGAATACACCTTTCCACAAGGATTGCTTTTATTGTTGAAATTATGACTGAAAGAACTCCATTAATTCTCCTGGTTTTTCCCAGTAAACAATCCATGTATTACCATAAAGCGGGCTGTATAAAACAAACTGGCTGATGAAATGGATGAAGCCAAAAACAGGACTATGAAAAACAATTTCTGCATGTAAGACTGTCAGGAAATTTAGAACTATCTCAAACCTGGCCTTTTTTTTCCTAACCTCTTTTTTTCAGCCTAAACGGCTCCACTAAGAGCTATGAAGGACATGCTGCAACAGTTACTGATCAAAGTAGTTAATACTGGGAACTAAAACGGTTACATATTAAGTTATTTTTAAACAAGCCCAAATCATCTGCCATATGTTTAAAGATTACATCAAATTTTGAATCGTTCAAGTCTTGGTAGTCTTGTGATGGAAGTCGGCGTGTCTCAAAGCAGGTTGATGATCTGGTAGCCTTCCATCCAGCCCAGAACTTTGATGACCTTTATCAGTGGATGCTGGAAAACGGATATGTGTTATGGTTATGTAAAGGATTATACTCCTCTTAAAGAAAAAAATAAATCGCCAAGATGAAAACAAACGTTTTAAGAAAATATCTGCCCATGTGGCCAATTCCAGCTGTGGTTTTTGCCATGGCCAAACCAATTTTATTAAGTGCACAACACATATGTGCAATTGGGCACAGATGACCTTATTTTTACTTTGAAGAAATTAAGGAGTTAGAAAGGTAGTGAGATATAATCTAGATCTGCTGCTATATGCTTTACTTGTAACGTTCATATTTATGTTAGAAAATGCAATTTTTAATTAATTTCCTTGCCAATTTTCATATAATCAATATCCACTCATTGCAATTATTTTAAATTGTTTAAGAGAAGTCTGAACAACAACAACAACAACTCTTAATGCATCACGTGACTTTTGGCACAAATTTACCGCAGCGGTAGTGGGATTGTTTCGTACTCGAGCAGAGGCTGTTTTGTGCGAGCAGAGAGCGTTTTGTACCCGAGGAAAACTTATAAATGATATTTTGAGTGCAAGGTTGGCGAACAGTTTGCAAAACAAATTTTTTTGTGTGAAACATATCTTTTTGTGTGCAAAACAAGTTTTATTTGTGTGCAACACATTTTTTTGCTTACAACCTTTTGGCAGGAAATTATCTCCATAGCATTTATGTCAGTTGAAGAAAGACAGGATGAGAAGGACAGATTGAGTGAACAGACAATCCTTCTCTGACCTTCCCTTATTGTAGCTGTCTCCCTGTCTTGTTGGAAATAGACAGGATGAGAGAGAGAGAGAGAGAGAGAGAGAGAGAGAGAGAGAGAGAGAGAGAGAGAGAGAGAGAGAGAGATTGAAGTTTAACAATACATTTATTAAAAGATTTAAAAAATCCAAATTATCCTAGCATACTTCCCAAGACAAGTTCTTCATTTACAAGCTGACACAGAACATTTTTGTAGCACCATATTCTGGAAAAACTTTCCAGGTCTTTCATCATCCGATAATAATTAAAATCTATTTTCAAACGAGCTTTCAACATCTTTTCAAACATGAACACAGCGTCATCATCCACAGCTTTCTCTATTCTGTTTTTTCTGCTCATATAAATAGCCATCTTTGCTCTTCCAAGAATAAAATTAAAAATCTGGCATTTAATTTTAGTCTTCTGAGAGTGTCTGTACCCCAAAATGAACATTTGTTTAGAAAAAAACGATCCATATAGTCCAAACAAATTTTCTAACATTGGAATTACTGGCACCAAACGAGAACACTCCATGAAACAATGAAACACAGTTTCACGATTAGTGCAAAATGGGCAATCATGACTAACATCAGAGTTAATAATAGAAATAAAAGCATTCACAGCCACAATGCCATATAAAATCCTCCACTGTAAGTCAGCTGCTCTTTTGATTAATGGTGGTTTGTACAGCACTCTCCACTCAGGTCCAACATTGTCACTAAGACCTATGTGAGCTCTCCATGGAGTGTCAGTTCTGCCATTTAATTTGTCCCTCTGCAGAATCTTAACAAAAATGTTGTTACATTGTTTTACTGTTCACGTCTTTAAAAACAACCTCAGAAGAGATCTCACTCTTTAAAAACGGTCCAACGCAGTTCTTAAAATCTGGGGAAATGTTTAGTGAAGGGAAAACATCATTCTCATCAGGTTCAACAGAGCCATTACAATAATGATGCAACAAAGTCTGCTCACTACCCGTGAGGGCTTCTCTCCATTTACTAAGCAGCAGAGCGATAAACCGAGTCGAGTTCACTTCTAATCGGGAAGCAAGAGGAGCTGCATCATCCAAGCCTGCTCCTGTAGGATGGACTACATGTCCCAGAGTCACCACATTTGAGAGACAGAACCGCCTTAGAACAGTTGGCCCCACCTGACAAACTGCACTGAAACGTGACCCATAGACGACTGGTTCCTGAAGCAGCCAGTATAGTGAGCTGTGTTGTCCGAGCCTCTTCTTTTTCAGCAAACTCCACACCTTGAATAATCCACGATAGAAAACAGGAAGTTCTTTGACATTAGGCTGCTTTAAGTCCATCAGGAACAAGGATTTGTTCAGTCCAAGTCCACCTAACTGATTCAGGATTGTGCAAGCCAACGGCCTCCACACTAAATCAGTAGGACCACACAGAAACCTCTGTAGGAACTGAAAACGGAAAGCAGCCCCTCTGCTGCTGAGGTGGATCAGGCCCTGTCCTCCATCGTCCTTCGGCAAATACAGCATACTCTGTGGCACCCAGTGCAGTTTGTCCCAGAAAAAGTCAACAAGAAGGTCCTGGATCTTTGACAGCAGGTCAGGTGGGGGGTCAACGCATGATAGGCGATGCCATAAAGTGGATGAAACCAAATTATTAACAATTAAAACTCTGCCTCTGTAGGCAGAGTAGGACATCTTTGTCAGAATCCATTTCCACCTTGTTAAACGACCTTTCACCTTATCTAAAACATTTTCCCAGTTTTTTAAACCAAAAGATTGATCACCCAGAAAAACTACTAAATATTTGAGCCCTCCCTTCTTCCAAATTAACCCCCCAGGCAATTTTAGTTGATTCTCCAGATCACCTCCAACACACAGAGCTTCACTTTTATCCCAGTTAACTTTTGCTGAGGATAAAGAGGCAAACTGATTGACATCTCTTACCAATATGTCAATATCCTTTTGAGTATTCACTAAGATGACAAGGTCATCTGCATAGGCCGACAGCTTTAAAGATCTATTACAACCTGGAATGATCAATCCCTGAAGGTCACGTCTGAGTTTATGCAATAATGGCTCAAAAGCTAAAGAATATAACATGCCAGAAAGGGCACATCCTTGTCTTATTCCTCTTTGAACCTGAAAAGGAGCGCTCAAACCACCATTCATTTTTAGCACACTCTAAATGTCACAGTATAAAACCTTCACTTTATCAATAAAACCAGGACTAAAACCAAAAGCACTCAAAGTGAGCCATAAGTAATCATGCTCAACACGATCAAAGGCTTTTTCTTGATCAATAGATATGATTCCAGCTTTCAGGCAAAACAGCTTACAGATTTCTAAAAAATCTCTTATCAAGGCAATATTATCAGAGATCAATCTGCCTGGTACACAATACGTCTGATCACAATGGATCACTTTTTCCATCACTTTGCTCAGCCTGGTTTCCAACAACTTAGAGAGGAGCTTGTAATCTGAGCAGAGCAATTTTTAATAAACTGTAGGTGACCCTTTTTGGGCAGCAAAGTAAGAACCACTCTTCTGCAGCTCAGTGGCAGACGGCCACCAGCCAGACTGTCATTCAGTACTGACCGCAGATCTTCCCCCACTACTGACCAGAGAGACTTGTAGAAGTCCACAGGTAGACCATCTATTCCAGGAGCTTTCCCACTCTGCATGCTCTGTAGAGCTGTATAGAGTTCATTAGCAGACAGAGCTTCTTCCAGCTCTATGTTACTCTGCTGCTCCACCTGAGGAAGACCAGTGTAAAAACTCTGAGACATTACCTGCTCTTCTCTGTGCTCACATTTAAACAGTTTGCTGTAAAAAGTGACAGCATGTTTACGAATTACTGTATGATCAATTAGCACCTGCCCAGTGTCACCCTTTAAGCTGTGAATGAACCTTTTTTGTCCATTCTTACGCTCTAGACCAAAGAAAAAGTGAGACGGAACGTCCATGTGAGCTACATGTTGGAAATGGGACCTAACGAGAGCCCCCTGAGCTGAGACACCCAGCAATTTAGCTAAATCAGATTTTTTAGCTTCCAGTAACTGAGTATGGTGTTGGTCTCCTGTGGCTTCAGACAAATTTCTTAGCTCCTCCACCTCAGACTCCAGAGCCCTGACTGAACCCATCAAGGCCTTGGTGACATTCTGAGTGTACTGTTGACAGAACTGTCTTATCAGGACTTTTCCACAAATCCCACCATTGTTGTAAAGAAATAAAATCAGATTTTGTACTCTGATGGTTTTTCCAAAAAAAGGCAAATGTATCTTTAAAATGTGTGTCTTCCAATAAGGCTGTGTTAAAATGCCAATAAGCACTACTGGCTTTCACACACCTCATAAAAACAGAGACTGTTACAAGTGAATGGTCAGAAAAACCAACAGGGCTGATTAAACAACTTTTAAAAATATTAAAATGATGTTTAAAACAATAAAAACGATCAAGCCTGGCCATAGACAGTAAATTATCTTTAGCATGTGTCCATGTGTACTGTCGCTGCTCACCATGAAAACCTCTCCACACATCACACAGCTCCTGAGCTTCCAGAAGCTGAATCAGGCGAGTGCCAGAGGCGGCATGAGGCTCTGCATGGTTCCTGTCTAAGCTGCTGTCCTCAGTACAGTTAAATCACCTCCAACAAATAAATATTCCTCACTGCTACATTTCTCAATAACCTTATTCAAAGCATCTAGAAATAAGAACCTCTCCACTCCCACAACAGGAGCATATATAGTAATATACGCCATTGTAACTTTCTCATACACTGCTCTTATTTTCAACAGACGGCCTTTAATGACATCCTCAGATTCCACCGACTGAGCAATTAAGTTTTTAGCAAAGAGAACTCCAACCCCACCACTGTTACTGGTCTTATGACTTAAGAAGGATTCACCAGTCCATTCTCTCCTCCAGTCAGCCTCATTATAAGCAGTACTGTGTGTTTCTTGTATAAAAATAATATCTAACTTTTTAAGAGAGCACAACTTGAAAAGAGAAGCTCTTCGCATCATCTTTTGCCCCATTTAGGTTCAAGTTGCCTATACGAATATCTCCCATAGCATAAAAAAGTAAAGTGAAACAGAAACTAAAGACCAAAAAAGAAAAAAAGAAAGATTCGTAATGTTATTCATCATCTTCTAACTGCTTTTTGACCTTTTGCACGATTTTTTGATACGGTAGATTTCCTGGTCAGTGAAGGCTTTCTCCCCCAGGACTCCAGGACTTCTCAGGAAAACCTTCACTGAGTCAAGGAAGAGCTGTAAATCAGGAAAAACTTTTTCCACTTTGACATTTCTGGCTCCCTTTGTGTCCTGCAGGAAGCTCTTAATACTCGTTAAAGAGTAGCCACTCTTCTTATGAGTCCATGTCTGTGAAGAGGCCAGAGACTCCACATCACTCTCCTCATCACCTTCACTGTCACCTGACTGCTGGCATTCACAATTAGGAGAAACTTTCTTCACTTTACAAACAGATTGACGCTCTTTATTTGGTTTCCTCTTTTTAGTATCATTAGAAATTTTTTTATCTACCAGCATTTCATCCTCCTCCTCCAGAGAACAACCTACCTCCCCTAATTTGGTCTGTGTGGTAATGCTGTCAATGTGTGACTGCTCACTGATTTCTACTTTTGAACCAGAGAAAGCAGCATCCGAACCAACAGCACCAAAGTCCCTGGTATCTAAACCAGGATCTTCTGAGCCATCAGAAACTACATCAGCACCTGAACCATCCTCTCTAAATTTCAATATTAAATTTAGCTCCTCAGTGTTATTTTTCAAAACCATAAAAACCTGCCTTCTAAAGGAAATAACATGTTTAAGGTGCGGTGATTTACAGCCCAGAGGGATCAGTTTAATGGGAGACATTAACTGCCCGTGCCTCGCCAGTTCTCTTTGTAATGTTTCATTACTAATACAGACTTCATTTCCATCATCAGGATAAAAACCAACCAATTACCACACACAAAGATAAGTTAAATATTAAGAACCAGTGAGCCATCATCCTCTACTGAACATAAAACATGTCTGATCCCCCACCGAGCCCTAAAAGGCTCCAAATTACTAGTGAGTGTGTAGAAAGCATGCTCTACTCTCAGACGAGCCGCAACCAGACCTTTCAGGCTCCGCACCACATCTGTCCAACCCTGACCCAGCATCTGATTCTTCCTGGTCCTCCAAATAGCTAATTTAGCCACCCCAAATAAAAAATTAATTAAAACCAATGTCAGTTTTCTCCTTACTGTGTATTTGGGTCCAAAAACAAACAGAGGGACAGAGAAAACCTCTCCTAAAGCTTCCACCCATTCCTTCAGAACTCTAAAAAGATCAACCAGCCGAGGACAACCCACCACTAGGTGCTCTAATGTTTCCCTCTGTGTGCAAAATGGACAGCCCTCCCCAGTGCCTGGATCTAGGTGGCTATTGCTCCATGTATCATCCTCCACTGAAGGGTCGCCATCCTTTTCTCAACAGGGGGTTTATACAGGACCCTCCACCTGCCTTTAGGGGTAACGTCTGAAGCAAATACCTCACACCATTTTGACTCCTTCACTCCAGCCAGAGAGCGAAGGTTCAGCACCTTCACACAGTTGTAGTAGAGCTGCTTCTTCCCACAGGAGCTGCAAGTACCCAGCACTGGTGCTTTCACGGTGAGAAGAAAACCACTCTCCTCCTGCCAGTCCTCAGCAGCAGGACAGACGCTTAGAGAGGGAAAAATGTACATGCCGTCATCCTTCCACTGGGCAGCGTGATTCTTAGCAAACCTTCTTAGTGGCTCAGACAGGGACTGCCAGACTTCCTCCACAATCCTACTCAGCACTCTGGAGGACCTGATGTTGGTGATGTCACCGAGCATTTCCATGGATGCTTTTATGAGGTGGCCCAGTTTAGTAATGCCGGCCTGCACAAATTTAGTTCTTAATGTAGCAGAGGAAAACGTGGGGTTTCCAAGGAAGTTGTTGTGAAACAATGGCTCCTCATAGATCCACATCCCTGGCCCAGGATCCTGAGTTCTTGTGACCTTCAGTGTCTGCCAGGCATTGATCACGGAGCTGTAGAAAGGTGTGAGCCCTGTCAGGTCAACTTCACTTGATCTTAGCAGAAATAACTGCTTATCAAGCCTAAGCCGGCCAGCAAACCTGAGTAGCAGTCGAGCAGGAGCTATCCAGCAGCGACTGCAACCATACAACAACCTCTGTGCTGTCTGCAGTCTGAAAGCCGCGGGTTCTGGACAGAATGTCTACAAGTCCTTGTCCTCCTCTGCCACAGGGAGATAAAAGACCGGTGCCCCTCAGCCAGTGTTGATCGGACCAGAAGAAGTTCACCAGGAGCCACTGCACCTCTTTTAGTAGGCCTGATGGTGGCACCAACACGATGAGCTTGTGCCACAGAGATAATGCGATCAGGTTATTCACTATCAGAGCTCTTCCCCTATAGGACAGGTGTGGTAGAAACCATTTCCATTTAGACAACCTGGCTTCTACCTTTTCCAGCACTCCCTCCCAGTTTTGGCTCTGAAAATCTTCATTCCCTAGAAAAACTCCTAGGCTTTTTACACCCCTTTTTCCCCACTTAAGGTTCCCAGGAAGACGAGGAATACTCCCACACACCACTCCCCCACTAAACAAGCCTCACTTTTTCCCAGTTCACTTTGGCGGAGGAAGCTTTTCCATACAAGCCCAAACTTTTTTGTAACTCTTGAATATCTCCCTCATTGCAAATAAATACATTTACATCATCAGCATATGCTGATACAACAACAGCGGGCATCTGAGCCAACTCTGGCAGGGAGAGACCTCTCAGTCTGCTCCTCAACCGGCAGAGGATAGGCTCGATGGCAATACTGTAAAAGCTGGCCTGAGATGGGGCAGCCTTGTCTGATCCCTCTCCTAACTGATACTGGAACACTTAATCCACCTCCCACCTTCACCACACAACAAGCATCTCTGTACAACAGCTTCACCCAAGACAGAAAAAACCTCCCCAACACCAAAAGTCTTTAAGGTAGAAAAAAGAAACTCATGATCCATGCGGTCGAAAGCCTTCTCCTGGTCTATAGATATGATACCAACATTGATGTCATAAATTTTACAAATATCAAAAAACATCTCTCGTTAAAAACAAATTATCAAACATAGACCTATCTGGTACACAATATGACTGATCTGCACCAATTATAAAATCAATAACAATTTTTAGTCTATTTGATAAAACTTTGGAAAGAATCTTGTAGTCCATACATAAAAGAGCTACTGGTCTCCAGTTCTTTAAAAGTGCTAAATCTCCCTTCTTAGGCAGCAAAGAAAGAACTGCACGCCTGCAGGATGCTGGAAGCGTCCCTTTGATAAAACACTGTTTAAAAATGTCCAAAAGGGTCCTGTCCCATTATGGGTCCAGAAAGGTTTCAAAAGTCTGAAGGTAGAACCATCTATTCCTGGAGCCTTGCCAGATGCCATCTGAGACACAGCAGCAGTCAGTTCATCAAGAGTTATATCCAAACCCAGAGCCTCCCGATCTCCTGGATCCAACTGAGGGAAGTCCCTGGTGAAGCTCCACAGCAGCATCCACATCACAGTCGTACGCCCTGAACAAGTCTATATAAAAGTCCACTGTGTGCCTCCTCATCTCGTTGGGTCCTTGGTCACCTTCCCATCAGGGAGGCAGAGACACAACATCTGTTTTTTGAAGCAACCAACTTCTCCAGAATTAAAAAAAGAACGTGGTTGGTGCATCGATGTCCTGTAGTCTGGTGAAGTGTGCTCGGACTAAAGCCCCTTTAGCTCTCTCCTGCAGAAAAGAGTTTAGCTCCTGTTTTTGATTGTAAAATATAATTTTGCTGATCTCCTTGTAGAGCACTCTCCAAGTCCTCTTATCTGGTTCTCTAACTCCTGCACAGCTCTCTTGACGTTTGTTGTTACACTGGCTGTATATTCCTGACAAAACAACCTGATTTGGGCTTTTCCTACCTCCCACCAATGAGCCAGGGAAAGAAAATCATCTTCTGGGATCTCCAGTAGGCCCAAAACAATGTTGAAATTTTCACAAAAATTAAGATCATTTAATAATTTAACATTAAAAACGCCAAAAAGATTTTGGTTTTCCAGTGGGAGAAAAAAACAGCTCCATTAAGACTAAATGATGGTCTGTAAAAAACAGCTGGGATGATCTGACAGCTAAAAACTCCTGCAGTAAAAGAAGCAGGTAGATAAAACCTGTCTAGTCTAGCTGCACTTACTCTTCCATCTGATATTTTGTCCAAGTGTACTGCCTATCTGATGGGTGTTTTTATTCTCCACACATCTACCAAATATTTTTTTTTAATACATGAGACAAACAAGCAGGACTGAAAATGTGGCTCCTCTCCAGTTCCTATCTAATGTAAAGTCAGTGCAGCTGTTCCAGTCACCACCCAATTACAATAAACTCTCCTGTACCAATATTATTTAGTTCTTCTTTCATTATTTTAAAAGTTCCTTCCCGCTCAGGGGCCTTGGTTTGGTGCATACATATTAATGAAAATGAAGCTGAAATCCCTCTACTTTCAGCTCTCACCATAAGGACTTCTGCCCTTCACCACCTCTGTGCTGGATGTAACAGTTACATTTAACTTAGAGGAAAACAAAATGGCGACTCCTGCACTTAGATTTGTCCCATGGCTAAGAACATGCTGCCCTCCCCACCATAAGCCCCAATCTATTTCCATTCGTGCTATCAGTGTGGGTTTCTTGTAAGAAAACTACATCCAGTCTTTCTGTGTGATGACATCTGTTATAGCTCTCTTTTTTTCCATCTCTACCCCCATTTATGTTAACGAGGCCACTCTTAGACCCTGCATGTAAGGAGAATAGAGATAGACCAGCAGAGAAAACCAACAGAGTCGAAACCCCCAGTGATGTATGATCATAGTACCTTTTGTTTTTTAAAGTTTCATTTCTTTGACATTTGTTCTTTATCATTTTAAAAGTTTTTCTTAGACCAGTAACATGCTTCTTGAGAGGAAAACGTTCTTGCTGTCCAGTAAATCAAAACCAACAACTCTCTGCAATGTAGTGACTGATTGTATAAATTTATCCACATCAGGAAAATATTCTTTGACGTTTACTTTTTTTCCAAAATGTTGATCCAGAAAGCCATTAATCTCCTCCAGAGATACAAATCAACCCTCTCAGAGTAACTGTCTGCTATAGAGAAACTATCAGTCAGATTCACAGTCTATGTCACCATGACCACGAGCAGATTTCACCTGATCATCTTGCTCACTGTCAGGGCTGACCTGCAGCAGCTCTACATCCTGTACAGCAGCACACCCTGCATCCTGTTTTGACCTCCCCAGGTCATCTGCCCTCTGCACTGTCCTGACCACAGCCTCCTCTCCACCTACAGCACTGTCTTTACTAACCTGGAGGCCACCATCACCCTCGGTCCCAGCCACGGAGCCACTATCACCACCACCATCACCGTCAGTTCCTACCACAGAGCAGCTGTCCATCTCAGCATTATCACGGGGAGCAGCCTCGGCCAGCGTCCACTGTCCACTGCTCCCCTCCCCGCTGTCCTTCGCCGCAGCGGCCGGCGCGGGCCCCGCGGCGGCTGCTGCGGCGGAGCGCGCCGCGGGTGCGCCAGGGATGCGACAGGGATAGCGCCACCGAGGACGCCATCCCTGTCAAGAAACACGGCCTACCGCCTCCCTAAGCAACCAAACGCACAGTTATTTAGAGTGACAAAATCAAAACTAACAATTATCAAACAATCATATAGTAAACAGTTAGAAAAGAAAAAAGAAGTTTGAGATTACTTACAAACTCTCAGCCACACTCTCCACCAACAAATTCCCAGCATGCACTCAGAGAGAGAGAGAGAGAGAGAGAAACTGGGATAAAGACAGACAGAGAGAGAGAGAGAGAGAAACTGGGATAAAGACAGATAGACGGAGAGAGAGAGAGAAACTGGGATAAAGACAGATAGACGAAGATAGAGAGAAACTGGGATAAGCAGACATACTGAGAGAGAGAGAGATAAACTGGGATAAAGACAGACAGACGGAGATAGAA